>NC_056739.1:1956476562-1956556562 GCF_019279795.1 Protopterus annectens
GTCAGGGGTATAAAACATGCAGCCAACGCCATTACATCAGTTAATTCTTGCCCCAGATGTCAGGTGCCCCCCTAATGGAAAGCAATTAAACATAAAAGCACAAAGATGTACCTCCAACAAAAAAGCAAATACACCAAAAAGGCTTTTAAGCATAGTAAAGGAAAGTAGAGGTATAGCCAAAAGAAGTTAGGGGGCTGGAGGGAGGGTAACCAGGGCTGCAACAGTGAATACACTCGAACATCTCCATTTATGGTAAGTGTACACAACTGTACTATGTTCTTCATGTTTCACTGTTGCAGTCATTACATTTGAGATTCCCAAAGCTATGGTTGGAAGGAAGAGTTTAGATAGCATTAGTGCCAGCTATAAGGCCCTGCAAGACTGCAGTGGCAAAGCCAGCAATGGATTTAGAGAAAATTGGCAAATGATAATGCTTGGTGAAAGTATGTACAGAACTCCTGGTAGCAGCTTTTAGGATGTCCCTGGTAGGGACGCCTCTGAGAAAGGCTGTAGAGGTAGATGCAGCCTGGTGGAATGAGGTCTGATACCCTGGGGGATAGGTTTTCCATGGTGCTTATAGCAGACATGAATGCAATAGCTTATCCATTTAGAAATGGTTTGCTTTGAAATAGCCTTCCCCTCTGCCCCTGCAGCAAATGCTACCAGCAGTTGTTCAGATTTCCTTTGAGGTTTCGTCCTGTCCAAGTAGAATCTAAGTTGTCTGTACACATCTAACAAATGCAGTATCCGTTCACCTTTATTCTGTGGATTGGGAAAGAAGGTTGGCAAATGAATGGACTGATTAAGAACCACACTGGATACCACCTTGAGCATGAAGGATGGATTGCTTCTGAGGGACACCCTGTCTGCATGAAAGATGATGAAAGGCTCCACTGCCATAAGGGCCTGTAATTCAGATACCCTTCTAGCTGAAATGAATGCTAAAAGGAAAGCTGTTTTCCATGAAAGAAATTTTAAGTCTGCAGTAGCAGCGAGCTCGAAAGGAGGTAGAGTGAGTTTCTCCAAGACAAAGTTAAGGTCCCAGGCTGGGGTTGGAGCTCTCCTGGGTGGTCTCAAATTTTTGGCCTCTCTGAGGAACTGCTTGAGCAGTGGAAGAGAGAAGAGGGGAGGTTCTGTGTTATAATGAGCTGAAATGGCTGAGGCGTGGATTTTAATGGAGGAAAAGAACAGGCCTTTGTGAAGCATCTCAGTTAAGTATTGTAAAATCTGAGGTAAATTGGGCGCTGCTGTGCTCATCCCTTGAGATTGGATCCAGGTACAGAATCTTTTCCATTTTTCAGTATAAGATTTTCTAGTACTAGGTTTGCTGAGGGATGGTAAAGGAGAGAATCTGGTTCTCCTGCTCAGACAGCAGGGAAGGAGTCTGAGGCAGGTGCCATGGAGATAACCGTGAAACACTGTGCAGGAGGAGGTACCAGTGTTGGCACGGCCAGTCTGGGGCAATCAAAATCATCCTTGGTTTGTCCTGTTTGATTTTTAGTAGTACTTTGGAGAGGCAGAGGGGGGAAGGCATAGACCGAGAGGTTTGTCCAGCTGAAGGACAGAGCATCCACTTTCCAGACTTGTTTGTGAGGAGTCCTTGTGCAAAATTTGTCAAATTGGTAGCTCTGGGGAGAGGCAAACAGGTCTACATCTGGGCCCCCCCCATTTGCTTGTCAACATGATGAAAATCCTTGGTTCCAGTTTCCACTCGTGTGGGTCCATGAGGTTTCTGCTTAGTCAGTCTCCCAGTGTATTTAATTTTCCTGGCAAAAACTGAGCTTGTAGGTGTACTTGGTAGCTCAAAGCTGTGTTCCACAATTCCACTGCTAGTCTGCAGAGGGGGTAAGAATGTGTACCCCCCTGCTTATGTACCACATAACAATGGTGTTGTCCGTCTTTACCATTAGTTGTCCTGGAAGAATGTGGTCCTTGAAGGCTGTCAGAGCATTCTGTACAGCTAACATTTCTTTTTGATTGATATGCAGGTGCATTTGACTTGAGTTCCATTTGCCCTGAATGCACTTCCCTGCCAAGTGAGCCCCCCCCCATGCATAGACTGATGCAGCTGTTGCTAGGGTTTGGGCTGCAGGGGGTGGTGTGAAAGGTAGTCCCTTGTTCTGGTGGCAGGCCCCTGCCCACCAAAGGAACTCTAGGTGTAGGCAAGATATAATAGGAATCATTGTTTCTAGGTCTTGAGAATTTTGACACCATAGGCTTTTTAGATACCACTGTAGTTTCCTCCACATGCAGTCTTGTACATGGAATTAGAAGAATGCAGGAGTCCATGAACCCCAAGGCTTGCAGTATTTGTCTTGCAGACAGCAGGGTTTTTGTGGCCACTTGTTTGAAGTAGGTTGTCAAATGAATTTGCTTTTCTAGCATGAGGTAAGCCATCTGGGAAGTTGTATTACGGCTTGCTCCCAGGAATATAATTTGCTGACAGGTGTACTCCAGACAAGTTACAACCCTTTTTACAAAGGCCAAATGATTCAAAAGTATGTCCTGGCTTTCTGCCTGAATTAAGACAATCGTCCAGGTATGGGTATATTTGAATATGTCTTTGTCTGCAAAATGCAATAACTGGAGCTAGGCACTTTGTGAATACCCTGGGCGAAGTAGATAAGCCAAAGGGCAGTGCAGAGAACTGATGGTGCGTGTAGCCTGCTTTGAAGCGTAGGTATCTCCTGCAAGATTACCTGATTGGGATGTGCAGGTATGCTTCTTTTAAATCTACTGTTGCCAACCAGGCATCTTTGCCTAGCATAGGAAGTAATTGGTGAAGAGTCGCCATCTTGAATTTTGGAATCTCCAAAAAGGTGTTTAGAGTAGACAGGTCCAGGGCAGGACTCCATGAATTGTCTTTTCTGGGTACCAGGAAAAGTCTTGAGTAGAAACCTTGTCCCTTTTCCTCTTCTGGTACCAGCTGAACAGCTCCCATGCTTAAGAGAGAAAGAACTTGTTTTTGGGCCTCTGCCCATTGATTTGGGGGTAGGTCTGGCCACCCGCTTGGTGTTGGCAACGTGTGTAAGTGAAATCTGTATCCCTGGGACACTATATTTAAAACCCATTTGTCCTGGGTAATGAGTTCCCAATTCTTTGCATGAAGAGCAATCTTTCCCCCAAAGCGGCAGTCAGTTGTTAAGTGCTTGGAAATTTTAAAAGGAAGTCATTGAGGCAGCTTACCATAGGGAGGAGTCTTATTATTCCCAGACTTGGAAGTGGAGGCCCCCTACTGCTTAGTTTTGAGAGTCCCCTGGGACCAAAACCTGGGGGTTTTGCTGTGTCTGGGTATGGCTTGAGAAGACCTGAAAGGGGCTGGAAAGGACCAATACTTAGAGGGCCAGTGCCTACTAAATCTAGGAGGCTGAACTTGTAAAAAATCTTTAACAGTTTGCATAGATTTAGCTTTATCTTCCATCTTTTTAAGAACTTCCTCAGCCTTGTTGTCAAACAGGCGGTCCTGATTTAAAGGAGCATCCAACAATTTAGCTTTAACATGATCAAGCAAAGATTGCTCCTTAAGCCAAGCATGCCTTCTGAGCACAGACCCAGTAACAACAGCCCTGCAAGAGGCCTCTAATGAATCAAAACCACATTGCAAAGTATGTTTTACAACTTGTTCGGCAGAATGCATTAAATCCTGTAATTCTTTATTTTCCACAGAGTCAGGAATCAACATCATTTTCTGTTTAAGTAGTCCAATAACATGTTGCTGACATTTTAACATATGAAACTGGCAGTTTAAAGCCCTAATGGCCAAGGTTGCAGAAGTGTAAACCTTCTTACCCTATCTATCAAGCACCCTGGAGTCTCTATCAGAAGAGGTAGGATTTTTAGCAGTAGAAGCCTTAATGCCCTTGGGCCCCTTCGAAATAGTCTCTGGATCTGCAATAGGGTTTTTGAAAAGGAACTTGTGGGACTCAGGGACCCTGTAGTATCTGTCAGGTTTTCTGGGAGCAGGAGGCAGGGAATCAGGGGCCAAACTAGATTCAGAGAAAGCATGATCAACAATGTCAAGTACAGGAGGAATAGCTAAAGGCCTATGATGAGGTAGGAAAAGGAAATCCCTAAGCCTCTTTTTTGAATCAGAAAAGCCTGGCTTTCCCAGTGGAAATGCTCCCTTAGAGTATGTAAGGTTTCCCCAAAAGAAAAATCCTCAGGAGGGGAAGCAGAGGGAATTGAGTCCTCTGCATCAGAATCCTCATAAGTGGGTAAGGACAAATCCAGATCATCAGAAGAGTAAAAAAAAAAACAGAATCCTGATCAGAAGATTCATAATCAACCTCAGTCCTAGGCCTCTTAGAAAGGGGGGGGGTGGCTACACCTGATTAGAGTTATTAGATCTTCAGCCATTCTTATAATTTGTTTTTTAGGCATAGAGGCCTCAGCATGTGGCCTGGGTGTCATTTTTTTAGACATGGATCGAGATTTAGGCCTAAGTAATGAAGGAGGCGTCGATTTAATATGCAAGTCCGTAGGCCTGAATACACCCTCAAAAGCCGGTGCCTGCACAGTGGCTCTGGACCCATCCAAGGTAGAGACATCCGCGGGTTCCACAGACGAAGCATCTCGCGGCATACTGGACTCTGAATGGGTCTCAGTAGGCCTGCAAATCAGAAGAAGCAAGTATCAGGGGCTGCAAAAGCGCCTCACTGAGTACCGGCGAACTGGCGACTGGCTTAGGAGAAGCGTCATCGGCAGTTTTGGACCTCGGCGGCCTGTCTCTGTCTTTATCTTTGCGTTTTTTCAGAATCCCAGTAATCGGATGGCTAACCGACGACATTTCTGGACAATTAAACCGAGAACCAAAATATTTAGAGGCAAAAATATACCAACGACGGATAGTGCGCTGATTAAATAAAGCACAAAACTGACAGTAAGGTACGTCATGGTCAGGGCCTAGGCAAGGAATACAGTATGAATGAAAATCTTTATGAGGTATTTGCTTTCCACAAGTAATGCAATTATTAACTTTTACTGACATCAGTAAGGAGCAAGAAAAAGTTTCCCCAATGGGGTACTTAGCTTTAGTTGAAGCTCAGTTCTGAAACTCGAAAACAAAAATTTCATGACTCGGCCGACTGGCATTTGTGAACTGTTTCTGCTTCGGGCACTGCACAGCAAGAAAGACTGGTGTAATGGCATTGGCTGCATGTTTTATACCATGACGGCCTGGTGTCATGGAAGAAGGGACAGCAACCGACGCAGGACCCAAGACTTTGTTAATCAGGCCAACTAAGGGCAACCTGCAAGCAGATAACCCAAATGTAATGACTGCAACACTGAAACACTAAGAACATCCAGCAGTACGTATTTTATTTTTTATATTTTTCTCCTAACAGATGTTTATTTTTCAAATTAATTGTACAGGTTATAGGTCACATTAAAGGTGGGAAAAGTTTAATGTGGTCTTATTTTTTTTATATCACAAAAACCTGGCATTTTAACAGGGGTGTGCACACTTTTTATATCCACTGTATATTCTCCAGCATGTTCTATATATGTTGCAGAAGAATGGATGTTAAGCACCAATGGGCTAACAGATGGCAGGTCTGAAAGGATAGGATATGCTGAGGTTCTGTATGAGAATATGGACAAGGAACTGACAAGATGATCTTTGCAGTTTTATAACTTAGGCTCATCTTCCTTGGTGAGAAAACGTGGGAATTCAAGTTGTGGCAAGTGTTTAGACAGGTACATATCAAAGGGGGCATTACACTTAATCGGCCTAGTAAGTGCGGAATACAATGGGATCATTTATTCATTTGTTTTCTAGTCCAGAGTACACCACTAACCATTTTCAGACTCTGCCCGGGAGCAGTGTCTGGTCAAGTGATTTGCTCAGAGTCACCAGACTGAGGGAATCAAACCTTGCACCACTGGACCACAGGAAACAGCTTGTTAATAGTTCCTTAATCTTCTAATCCATCTGCCAGACATCACATCTATGGACCTGGATGCAATACCCTTAGTAAAACTCTAGATGATAAAAAGGACTTTCTTATAATAATAGATGCGTGGTGAAAGGAGGACAGTTCAATGCCTACATAGATTACCAAGTCCCTACCTACTGAATCAATTTTCAGGGGGTGTTGTGCTTGCTTGAAGGAAGCTAGTATACATTTTCTGGCAGTTAATTTAAGCCCACCGTTTTGACACTATTTGCTTGAGAAGGCCCTCCTGGAGGACCTTTGCATCCTCTGGGGGTTTAAAAACACCTGGTTTATAGCCATCAGCAAACGTGGTCAGCCATGAGCCCTTAACACTGACTTTGACCTCCAAGAAGTAAATGCAAAAGAGGAATGGCCATAGGGCACACCCGTGGGGTACACTGCTGGTGGCAAGTCTTTTGGAGGTGAGGGAGCTGCCCATCCTAACGTCTTGGCTTCTGTTTGTGAGTCAATCTGCTATCCACTGGTCTACACATGATTGACATCTAGCTGGGAGAGTTTAAAAATACCCAACTGTGGAAGGGTATCAAATGACTCTAGAGATGTGGTATGGGCTGATTTTTTTCTCTCATTTCTTCCTAGTTTAGCTATTAACTTTTGAGGCTCTTCTCCTTCTAATCTTGGCATAATTAAGTCTTCCATAAAAATTTCCATTTGTGCCAGTTCATAGCCACATTCTTCTGCTTTATACAAATTTTCACAAATTTTCTAAATATCTTTAGCACCTGTTTAAGATCTATCATTATTTTTCTTGTAATAGAAGTCTTGCAACAACCCTTTCTGCTCTGTTACCCCAAGTTACATTTGGTTAAGATACTGATTTCCATTTTCTAATAAATGCTTTTTTGGTAGCCAACAGCATTAAACTTAGTAGCAATGTACTATGTCTAGACAATTCAGATATTATACCCTAGCCCAAAAGAAACATTTAGTACAGTTGTGTACACTTACCATAAATGTAGATGTTCAAGTGTATTCACTGTTGCAGTCATTATATTTGGGTAATCTGCTGGCAGGTTGTCCTCAGTCAGCCTGATTAACAAAGTCTTGGGTCCTGCGTTGGTTGATGTCCCTTCTTCCATGACGTCAGGTTGTCTGGGGTATAAAACATGCAGCTGATGCCATTACTTCAGTTTTTCTTGCCCCAGATGTCAGGTGCCCCCAAAAGGGGAACAGAAAATATATATAAATAATTAAAAACACAAAAATATATACCTCTAAACAAAAGCAAATACACCAAAAAGGCTTTTTAGAATAGAAAAAGAAGGTAGAGGCATAGTAAAGGAAAAAACAAGGGGGTGGAGGGAGGGTAACCAGGACTGCAACAGTGAATACACTCAAACATCCACATTTTGTACACAACTGTACTATGTTCTTCGTGTTTCAGTGTTGCAGTCATTACATTTTAGATTCCCAAAGCTATGGTTGGGAGGATGGATTTATACAGCATTAAGACTGGCTATAAGACCCTGCAAACAGCAGTGGCAAAGCCAACTCTGGGTTTAGTGAAAATTGGTAAGTGATGATGCTTGGTGAAAGTATGCACTGAACTCCAGGTAGCAACTTCTAGAGTATCTCTGGTAGGAACACCTCTGAGAAAGGCTGTAGACGTAGATGCAGTCCTGGTGGAATGGGATCTGATCCCCTGGGGGATAGTTTTTCCATGGTGCTTATAGCAAAAATGAATACAATGACTTATCCATTTAGAAATGGTTTGTTTTAAAATAGCCTTTCCATCTGCCCCTGCAGCAAATGCTACCAGAAGTTGTTCAGATTTTCTTCGAGATTTTGTCCTGTCCAGGTAAAATCTAAGTTGTCTGTGTACATCCAATGAATGCAGAATCCGCTCCCCCTTGTTCTGTGGATTGGGAACGAAGGTTGGCAAATGAATGGACTGATTAAGGGCCCCACTGGATACCACCTTGGGCATGAAGGATGGTTTGGTCCTGAGTGACACCCTGTCCGCATGAAAGATGATAAAAGGCTCCACTGCCATAACGGCCTGTAATTCAGAAATCCTTCTGGCTGAAGTGATTGCTAAAAGAAAGGGTGTTTTCCAGGAAAGGAATTTTAAGTCTGCAGTAGCAGCTGGCTCAAAAGGAGGTAGAGTGAGTTTCTCCAACACAAAGTTAAGATCCCAGGCAGGGGTTGGAGCTCGCCTGGGATGTCTCAAGTTTTTGGCCCCTCTGAGAAACTGCTTTAGCAAAGGATGTGAGAAGAGGGAGGGGTTCTGTGCTGCAATGAGCCAAAATGGCTGTGACATGGATTTTTATGGAAGAAAAAGACAGGCCCTTGTGCAACATCTCAGTTAAGTATTGCAAAATCTGAGGTAAATTGGGTGCTGCTGTGCTCATCCCTTGAGATTGATTCCAGGCACAGAATCTTTTCCATTTGTCACTACGTATTCTAGCCTCCAAAATGGCATTAATCACAGATTTGCTGACGGATGCTATGGGAGAATTTAATTGATTAACCAAGCTGCTAGATTCAATGTTTGGAGCTGAGGGTGCAGGATTTGGCACTCCTGCTGATACAGTACAGTAGGAGCCTGAGGCAGGTGCCATGGAGAAATTAGTGACAGACTGCATAGGAGGGGGGACCAGTGTTGGCGAGGCCAGTCTGGAGCTATCAAAATAATTTATGTTTGTCCTGCTTAACTTTTAGTAGAACTTTGGAGAGCAGAAGCAGAGGGGGAAAGGCATAGATTGATAGGTTTTTCCAGCTGAAAGACGCAGCATCCACTTTCCAGGCTTTTTTGTGAGGAATTCTTGTACAAAATTTGTCCAACTGGTAGTTCTGGGGTGAGGCAAAAAGATCTATGTCTAGGCTCCCTCATCTGTGTGTCAACATGTTGAAAATCCGTGGTTCCAGTTTCCATTTGTGTGGGTCCATGAGATTTCTGCTTAGTTCGTCTGCCAGAGTATTCAGCTTTCCTGGCAGGAATTGAGCTTGTAGTTGTACTTGATAGGTCAAGGCCGTGTTCCACAGTGTCATGGCTAGTCTACAGAGGGGGTAGGAATGTGTACTTCCCTGCTTGTTTATGCACCACATAACCGTGGTGGTGTTGGTCTTTACCATTAATTGTCCTGGATGAAGGTGGTCTTTGAAGGCTGTCAGTGCATTCTGTACAGCTAGCATTTATTTTTGATTGATGTGAAGGTGCATTTGATTTGGGCTCCATTTGCCCTGAATGCACTTCCCTGCCAGATGAGCCCCCCATGCATAGTCTGATGCGTCTGTAATTACGGTTTGGGCAGCAGGGGGTGGTGTGAATGGCACTCCCTTGTTTTGATGGCAGGCCTCTGCCCACCATAGAAACTCTAGTTGCAGGCAAGGAATGACAGGAATCATTGTTTCCAGGTTGTGATAATGCTGACTCCATAAACTTTTTAAGTACCACTGAAGTTTCCTCATATGCAGCCTTGCGTATGGAATTAGAAGAATGCAGGAGTTCATGAACCCCAAGGCTTGTAGTATTTGTCTTGCAGATAGCAGGGATTTTGTGGCCACCTGTTTGAAGTAAGTCACCAAATGAGTTTGTTTTTCTGGCGTAAGGAAAGCCATCTGGGCAGTTGTATTCAAGCTTGCACCCAGGAATGTAATTTTCTGAGAGAGTACCAGTTGAGATTTCTTTTCGTTTATGGTGTACCCTAGACAAGTTAGAACCCTTTTTGCAAATGCCAGATGTTTTAGAAGTATGGCCTGGTTTTCTGCCTGAATTAGACAATCGTTCAGATATGGATATATTTGAATATTTCTTTGCCTGCAAAATGCAATTACTGGAGTCAGGCACTTTGTAAATACCCTGGGAACAGTAGATAAGCCAAAGGGTAGTGCAGATAACTGATAATGCAAGTAGCCTGCTTTGCAGTGTAGGTATCTTCTGCAAGACTTCCTGACTGGGATATGCAGGTAAGCCTCTTTTAAATCTAGAGTTGCCAACCAGGCATATTTGCCTAGCATAGGAAGTAACTGGTGAAGAGTCAGCATCTTGAATTTTGGAATGTCCAGAAAGGTGTTTAGAGTAGACAGGTCCAGAATTGGACGCCAAGAATTGTCTTTTCTGGGTACCAGGAAATGTCTGGAATAGAAACCTTGTCCCTTTTCTTCTTCTGGTACTAGATGAGCTGCCCCCATGTTCAGGAGGGAAAGTACTTGTTTCTGAGCCTCTGCCCACTGATTTGGGGGCAGGTCTGGCCACACATTTGGAGTTGGCAACGTGTGGAAATGAAATCTGTATCCCTGGAACACTATAATTAAAACCCATTTGTCCTGGGTTATAAGTTGCCAGTTTTTTTGCATAAAGAGCCAGTTTTCCCCCCAAAGGGGCGGCTAGGAGGGAAGTGCTTGGTAATGTTCAAGGAAAGTCATTGAGACTGTTTGCCATAGGGAGGTGTCTTGCCATTTCCAAACTTGGAAGAGGAGGCACCCCATTGCTTAGTTCTGAAAGTCCCTTGGGACTGAAACCTGGAGCATTTTAAATTCCTGGGTTTGGCTTGAGTGGCTCTGGAAGGAACTGGAAAGGACCAGTTTTTAGTAGGCTAGTGCCTACTAAATCTAGGAGGTTATACTTGTAAGAAATCTTTCACAGTTTGCATAGATTTAGCTTTATCTTCCATCTTTTTTAGGACTTCTTCAGCCTTATTGCCAAACAGACGGTCCTGCTGCAAAGGAGCATCTAACAATTTTGCTTTAACATGATCAGGCAGAGATTGCTCCTTAAGTCATGCATGCCTTCTAAGCACAGACCAGTAGCAGCAGCCCTGAAAGAGGCCTCCAAAGAAACAAAACCACATTGCAAAGTATGTTTTCCAACTTGTTCAGCTGAATGCAATAAATCCTGTAAATCCTTATTTTCCACACAGTCACAAATCAACATCATTTTCTGTTTAAGCAGTCCCATGATATGCTGTTAATATTTTAGCATATGAAATTGACATTTTAAAACCCTGATTGCCAAGGTTGCAGTAGTATAAAGCTTTTTACCCCATCTATCCAGCACCCTGGAGCCTCTATCAGAAGGGGTAGAATTTTTAGCAGTAGAAGTCTTAATGCCCTTGGGCCCTGCAAAATGGTTTCAGGGTCCGCAACAGGATTTCTGAAAAGAAATATGTGGGAGTCAGGCACCCTGTAGTACCTGTCTCGTTTAGAAGGAGCCGGAGGCAGGGAATAAGGAGCCATACTGGATTCTGAAAACACATCAGCAACAATGTCTAAAACAGGAGGTATAGCCAAAGGCCTATGCTGAGGAAGGAGGAGGAAATCCCCAAGCCTCTTTTTAGATTCAGAAAAATCATGACTTTCCCAGTGGAAATGCTCCCTTAAGGTATGTAAAGTTTCCCCAAAAGAAAAATCCTCAGGGGGAGAAGCAGAAGGAATGGATTCCTCTGCATCAGAGTCCTCGTAAGTAGGTATGGACAAATCCATTTCATTAGAAGAGTCAGAAGAGACAGAGTCCTGTTCAGAAGATTCATAGTCAAAATCAGCTCTAGGCCTCTTAGAAGGTAGGTGGGGGTTGACTAGCCCTGATCAGAGTAATTAAATCTTCAGCCATTTTGATCATTTGTTTTTTAGGCTCAGGAGCCTGAATCTGCAGCCTGGGCGTTGTTTTTTTAGACATGGATCAAGATTTTGGCCTTAAAACTGAAGGTGTTGTCGGTTTAATATGCAAGTCTGTAGGCCTGTATACACCCTCAGAAGCCGGTGCCTGCACAGCGGCTCCGGACCCATCCAAGGTAGAGACATCCGCAGGTTCCATAGGTGAAGCAACTCACGGCATACTGGACTCCGAATGGGTCTCAGTAGAGGCCTACAAATCACAAGTAGCGGGTATCAGGGGCTGCGAATCTGCCTCACTGAGTACCAGCGAATTGGCAATAAGCTTAGGAGAAGTGTCGTCGGCAGTTATGGACCTCAACAGCCTGTCTCTGTCTTTTTCTTTGCATTTTTTTGGTATTCCTGTAGTCGGATGGCTAACTGATGTCATTTCTGGATAATTAAACTGAGAACCGAAATATTTAGAAGCAAAAATGTACCGACGACATTTAGTGAACTGATTAAATAAAGCAGAAAACCGACAGCAAGGTACATCGTGGTCAGGGCCTAGGCAAGGAATACAGTACAAATTAAAATCCTTATGAGGTATTTGCTTCCCACGAGTAATGGAATTATTAACTTTTACTGATATCGGTAAGGAGCAAGAAAAAGTTTTCCCAATGGGGTACTTAGCTTTAAGTTGAAGACTTCAGTTCTGAAACTCAAACGAAAATTTCAAGAGTCAGCCGACCGGCACTTGCAAACTGCTTCTGCTTCAGGCACCGCGCGGCAAGAAAGACTGATGTAATGGTGTCAGCTGCATGTTTTATACCCCTGACGACCTGACGTCATGGAAGAAGGGACAGCAACCGATGCAGGACTCAAGACTTTGTTAATCAAGCCAACTGAGGGCAACCTGCTAGCAGATTACCCAAATGTAATGACTGCAACAGTGAAACATGAAGAACATCCTTTGTTGCAATCATTGCTTCCCTAACATTTTTTAATAAAGTACTCCATCAGACTTTTTTATATCTGTCAACTCTTTACATTCCCAAAAAGCATGTTCCCAATTACCTCTCTTTCTTATCACACCTCCACAACGTGCTATCGACATGAAGAAAAATTCTCTGAAGTCTACTTGCTCTGCTCAAACTTCTCAAGTTAGCAATATCTGCAGACATGCCTTCTGAATCCAGCAAAAGTCCAGGTAATTGACCCCAGATACCTCTAACAAGTGCCAGAGATGCTACAGTATTTTTTTCTGGATGTTGACCTACAAGACGTGCTACCTGTCCCAACATTAATTGCTATAAAAGTGACTTGACATTTGCAGTGTACACTTCTATGTAGGCTGTAACCCACCCTCTTCTGGGTCATTCACCTAGCACTGACAGCACAAAACAGGGATGCAAAGCTAGTTGCATTTCTTTTGCATGGCACTATGCACCTTAATAGACTGCAAATCTCAGGGGTATCCAAAGTTGGAAGTCAGTGTGCTGTCCTATATGAAGGGCTTACTGGAACATACTACTGTTACAGTTCTCTACAATATCGATGGTTCAACTCTCTTCTACCATTAATTTAACCTTACCTCTTTCACTCTTGACAGAAACTCCCTTGAAGAGTTGAAGGACAGCAGGCTCATTCTAAATGGTAATAAAATCAAAGATATGTTCTTTGGTACATAAAAAAGGCTGCAGCTTAACCTGTTCCTGACTCAACCACAAGTCACCAAGAGATGAAATTACCTACAAGGTTAAACTGACTACAAACTTTCTAAAGTTGTATGGAAACATTTTCAAGTTAATAAGACACAGCTAGCTCCTAGAGTATGAAGAGAGGCTCAGGTATCTGCTGCAGCTTGCATGGGACGGTGGGGGGAGAGAAAGTTTAGGAGTGTATACCCAGGGTGCATATTTAAATAAATTCCTAGTGGGGACTGGAGAACCGGCGGAGTGCTGGTTGGTTTAACGTGCAGGGCTGCCCTGAGGGGTTATCCCTTGTAAAGCAAGTAACATGCTATCACTGATGCCCATTGCACATTACTCTCTGGGCATGGTACTGGGCATATACATTGAAGATAACCCACAAGAGAAAAAAACCTGAACTGCCCCTCTTGGTCAAGTCTCACTTGGAGAACGGAATGAATGGACATGTAGACAGACGGACAGTATCATCGCTGGCAGCAAGGTTAAAAATGCCAAAAGGTTACCCACAGGAACAGTTTGGTCAATCTACTACTACATATCTTTGATAGATCACAGGTGGCCTACAACTGAATAAGTATATCTACTACAGTTTCCTTACTCACACTGCACAACCTTGGAAACATGTAAATTCCTTAAAACAAAATGCCTTCAAACTCCTCTATCCTCAAGCCTGTGCCCAAGGACTTGCATTTCTTAGTCTTGTTAGACAACTCACCAATCAGTTTTTCTTCAACTGCTTTTAAGATGAAGGTTATCAAAACTGGAGACAGTATGCCTATGAAGAAGCCTGCATCATTTAACATTTAAGGTGTCTGTAAATCTCCATTTGATGGTCTTAAACTTCTGAGTCTGACTGCCAGACTATGTGCTACTAGACCTAGATCCTGCAGCAGTATCCTGCATTTGATTTCAACAGCTTCCATTTGCCTACTGTTTGACTCTGAAGAAGTCAATAAGGCAGACACTGCTCCTGGATTTCCTCTGAAAAAGGACTATGTGCCCAGAAAAGCTTATTCTGCCAACAGTTTAAGGTGTTCTAAAAAAATATTTAGAAAACAAAAGATGTGGAGTTTAAGAAACAACAGGCACTACTTTCTCTCCAGCCTTCTAACCTACTTAATGACTGCACTGCAAAAGTCGTACTGCAGACTCTCAATCTAGTCTTGCCTTTCTGCTAATCTAACTTAACTATACAAATGGTGTTAGCAAATATTGGATTGAATTTCTCCCTCACACAATCATCAGTCCTTTTCTAATTATATTCCTATCCATTTAACGTCAGCTGAAGTCCTCTCTCCTCACCCCCTTCTTTCAATAATTACTTGAATCTTCCTTATTTATTATGTTTTCTCCCTTAATATGTTTTTGTCTGTCACCTGCACTGCTGAAATACTGTCATGAGACTGTCATGTTCCAATCTGTGTGTACCTTTCCAGTACTTGGAACATGTATATTTATACCATATACAGTTCTCCAAATAGTCTTCTCTTTTTATAATTTCAGTATGTTAGTTATTGGTTTTACTTTAATACGATCTAATATGTCTAGAAATGCACATGCACATTTATCTGTAGATGTGCTCTACAAGATATTACAAATTACCTAAGCACATAAAATAGACTATCTATACATTACATTCCAAGTTTCACCAACTTTGGTCAAATTAATTCACGGCTTGCTGAAAACAGAATGCACAAGTATAGTTACAGTTTTTCTACTGGGCATCAGTACCATGTAGCAAATATATAAGGCAGTATGAGCAGAACTTCTCTCTTTGGGTCTCCATCTGTAAATGGGCCATCCAAAGTATAAAACAGAGTTAGAGAGTCATGAAGGAATAAAAGGCCTCTGTCAATGAGAAATAAGTTAAACAAAAGTTATGTACTTACCATAACAGATCTATGTTGTCCGATTGTCATCTGGTTCAACATGTGGGTTTGTTGGATCTGACTTGACAAAGAATTCAAAGTTTCTCAGTTCTAGGACTCCGACTCTTCCCCTACCCGTAATTCCCTCCACTCCACCTTATTACCTCAGATCAAGTTTGCCACTCTAAAAATAATTTATAATTAAACTACAATCAAAACTAAACACTAATAAATTAATTTTAACTTTTGCTTTCTTACTATGAAATGTACCTTTGACCAGTTATTTGTCTGTCACTTGTGCAATAATATGTTTATTATGAATGTAATTTGTTGTAGAGCTTTTTCTACAATATAAGTTGTACAGAAATATGTTTATTATTAACATAAATTGTTGTAGAGCTTTTTCTACAATTTAAGTTTCACTATTGTGTATATGAATTCGGAAATTTTCTCCCCGGGCCTCTGCTGTAAATGGACCCATGTCCAGTTGGACTATCCTGGTTAACAAATGTAAAATAAAATAAATAAAATAAAAATAAATAAATAAGAGAAGTAGACTTGGACAACAAGACTTGGGCAACAGTCAGTTAAGGACTGCTCACAGACAAGGTGCAGATAAAAAAAACACCTGGTCACCAGGGAGCCATGTGTGTCAATCTGGAAGACAGCAGGAGGGAGGAAGGTTGAAGACGACAAAAGTCAGACAACATGGATCTATCAATCAATGTAAAAAATGTAGGAGGCACCAGACCAAGGCAGGTGAAGATAAAGTTCAATTTTAATTCACAAACAAAGTACAAACAATGGTGAGCGCTTTCGTAGCAAGAGTTACTTCATCAGACAGTTAAAATCATTGCTCACTCATATTTAAAAGTTACAAACAGCCAATCAGAATCAAAATTCAATTAAGACAATACTATTAAGCTGTAAATTAACAACAATATAATAGACATACTTAAAGTGCCAAGTCTAGTCTGTAGTCCTAGAATAAACCTATAAAATATATTTAAAATATATTTAAAATTACATTTAAATTTTTTTTAATTTTTTTATCTGTACAATGATTTATGAGCAAGTACAGGTTTAATAGAAACTTTGTCATTTAGGCCCCTGCCTATATTAGTCCGCATCCTAATGATCCATTCAAGTTCCTTATTTTCTACCAGGTTTTTTATAGGTCTACCTCTACAACCTATTTTAACTTTCTCTAGTACCATGAATTTAAATGCGTGTGTCGTATCTGATGCCATCACATGTCTTGCTAGGGCATTAGTCTCTGCCCTCCTATATATATCATAAACGTGCTCCCCGATCCTATCACGAAACCTCTGTGTGGTCATACCTATATAAAATGAGCAACATACATTACAGTGAGCTAAATATACAATATTTGTGGTATTACAGTTAGCTGATAGTTTAAAGTAAACAGTCTTCCTCGTATCTGGGTGTTCAAAACATCCTTTCTCATCAATACATTTACAATAATTACAGGGAAAGATTCCATGATTGTGTGTTATGGATCCAGTATTCAACTCATAGCCATATCTAGGTCCACATAAAAGCCTCTTAATGGATTTCTTGTTTTTATATGCATATCTGGGGTTATCTCCTACCAGTGTTTTAACCTTTTCATCTGATCGGAGTATATTCCAATTTCTGGAATAAATCTCCTGTAACAGCCTAATGTTACTTGCATACATAACTGAAATCCTCAAGGGGTTCATTTTTGCAATTTATTGTTCATAAACCTGATTCGGACTAGAGAAATAAGGTTTCCCTACGCTATTCCTGATGGAGTGTGTATTACAGGTGATGGACCTAATTTCCTTTTTCTTACACCCTCTCTCATGAAATCTCCCTTCTAGTTGGTTCAATTCACTTACAAATTTCTCATCTTTGGCTGTTAATCTAGATGTTCTTAGTACTTGCCTTTTTATCACATTTCTGAACACATGCTGGGGATGCACACTCTCTCTATGTACATAAGTGTTTCTATAACATTCTTTACGAAAAATCTCAGTATAGAATTCACCTGTGCTTGCCCTAGTAATACTGACATCTAGAAATTCAACACATTTATTTGAACTATGAGCTGTAAACCTCAAAAAATGTGTGCTATTATTTATATCCCTCAGGAACTTGAACTTTGTCTTCAACTGTCTTGGTCTGGTGCCTCCTACATTTTTTACATTTGATACTAGTCTTTTTGGAGGACCAGTTTGCCTACACCTCAGTGTTGCTTTTCCTTCTATATTAATACTTTTCACTGTGGTGCTAGGTCATGGCAGAAGGTACAATTGAGGTACCTATACTGGATCAACTACCGGAGCTGAACAACTATGATAAGATGGGGCAAAGAAATTTGTGCTCTTTATTCAAGGAGAAGGAGAATCCACTTTTAACTTTTATTCCTACAGCAGCACCTTCAACAGCAGAACCTAATAGTGTGCAAGACTTACACCTATTGAGAAAAGACTTGCATAAACTGGAGAATGACACACGTAAGCTAGTGAGATTACTGCTACAGAGATTTCCCTTTGAGGGATGTTTAAATCAATGCATCGTGCCTCGTGGCCTAAGGGTTTTAAACATGCCAACATATGGCAATGTATATAAGGATTTGCTTGCACAGTGGCAACAAATTAACTTAGATACCAGTTATAATTACATGAAGCTACTTATCTGTTTTTTTAAACCAGAGGAAGATCAACTGGCAGATAGCATAGAGAAGCAGCAAACGGAACTCTATGAGAAATACCCTTCAGCGTTAGTGGATATTAAGGTCGAACACATCACTGAGACAGTCAATGCCTATGAAACTCAAATGCTGAATTACAAGAAAAAGAAAATTCAGAGGGATACCAATGATTTTGCTACCGGTCGGGTCTTTTCCTGGCCAAGAGAAGAATACAATAACAATTTACATTCGCACATGAATGGGTGTCCTATGAAAAATTTATTAGCTGATTCGTCTGTCAATACTAGTAATACTACCTTAAATAATAATGCAACACAAGGGATGGGAAGTCAGGAAGTTACTTTTACCAGTCAGACTGGACGTTCTACGTTAACTGACTTACATACTGAAACCACACCCCCTGCTGGGTCTGGAGCACGCAGAAAAGAAACTGCTCAGTCTGCTAACAGCAATGGCGTTATTAACCAACTCAGTGAGGATTTAGAACTAATAAGTCAACTGTACCCTACACGCACACCAAATTTTTACCAGCAGAAACAGGGGAGAGTGCGCCTGAAGAGGAAGGCCTCCATGGAAGAGAATGCTCTAACAATAAAGAAAATGTGGCAAACCAAAAACGGACTTTGATATGGAATATTTCTAGCCGTAAATTGAATGAAGTGAAAGAGACTGTTCTAAGTAAAGGTATGAGTTTTATACCAGCCAGTCGTATGACGCTAACTGAAAACATAATTGAACTAAAGACGTTCACTAGAAATTTAAATGTTGAAAATGCAGTTTCAAAATGTTAATGTAAGAGATAAGGACTTTAATTTGTTCAAGAAGGCTAGTGGTTATATGCCCATCACTATGGGTGCAATTGAAACATTTGAAAAAGCATGCATCAACAATATATATTCCATGTATGATAATAAGGAATGCACTAAATGCTTTGTTAATATGGGGAAAGATGAAAGGGAAGCACTTGAGGTTTTACATAAGGACAAGAATATTTGTTTTAGGCCAGCTGACAAAGGGGGACCATTGGTGGTTATGGATTACGTTTTCTATAGGGATGTGATGTACAATATGTTAAGTGACGGAGTGTATGAAAAGACAGACCATGTTAAAATTGGGAAATACATTTGCAGAATGCGCAATGATCTGTTTGAATGTATGCAATGTGGTCAGATTACTATGGACTTATACAACTATTTCATTGTGGGTGATCCTATCATACCAGTGATACAGAGATTACCCAAAATACATAAGCATGCCCTTAATCCACCCATGAGACCGACAGTGGCAGGACAGGGGTGGTGTACAGAGCCACTATCAATATATGTAGAACACCACCTGAAACCTGTATTGGCAAGGAACAACTCTATCCTTAGAGACACTAAACAATTCTTAGTATAGCTACATGCATTCAGTAATAGTTTTACACTGACAATGGACTGCTTAATGGTCACCTTGGATGTGCAATCTCTCTTTACTGTAAAACCTAATATGGTAGGTCTGGAGTTTTTACATCAATATTTAAAGGAAGACGGAATGTATGAATCTAGAATGGTAGATCTCCTCTGCTTTTTGGTGGAAACCATATTGGAGAATAATGTGTTCATGTTTGAACATAACATTTAGAACATAACATTTACAGACAAAAAGGTGGTGTGGCTATGGGCACTTCCTGTGATAATAGCTACGCCAACCTGGTTATGGCTAAATGGGAATCACTAAATATTCTCGCAGGAGTATGGTCTGAGAAAATAATCTTTTATCGAAGGTTTGTAGATGACCTCTTCCTGTTATGGGAAGGAGGTGCATCGACCCTACAACACTTCCAGAGGGATATAAATAATAGCACACATTTTTTGAAGTTTACAGCTCATAGTTCAAATAAATGTGTTGAATTTCCAGATGTCAGTATTACTAGGGCAAGCACAGGTGAATTCTATACTGAGATTTTTCGTAAAGAATGTTATAGAAACACTTATGTACATAGACAGAGTATGCATTCCCAGCATGTGTTCAGAAATGTGAAAAAAGGGCAAGTACTAAGAACATCTAGATTAACAGCCAAAGATGAGAAATTTGTAAGTGAATTGCACCAACTAGAAGGGAAATTTCATGAGAGAGGGTATAAGAAAAAGGAAATTAGGTCCATCACCTCTAATACACACTCCATCAGGAATAGCATAGGGAAACCTTATTTCTCTAGTCCGAATTTATTTATTTATTTTATTTTACATTTGTTAACCGGGATAGTCCAACTGGATACATGTCCACTTTCAGTGGAGGCCCGGGGAGAAAAGCTCCAAAGAGACAATTTTACAGAACATACAAACAAACTTGGGTACATTTTTCATCTAGATCCATAATGGTATCTAGTTATTGACACTTATAGGTAAAAAGCTACAGACACTTGGGTATAGACTACAGACAGCTACATTTTACAACAGTCATAAACAGTTATACATTATTCATACTAACACTGTTATATGTATGATATCATACCTTTGATGTGGTATACATTTATATGCTAGTAACAGATAGGACTTTAGTTTAGGACAATGGTTACAATAGTACTGGAGTGGATCAGGCATTAGTCTGGAGTTGAACTGGGTTTATGAACAAAAAATTGCAAAAACGAACCCCTTGAGGATTTTAGTTACGTATGCAAGTAACATTAGGCTGTTACAGGAGATTTATTCCAGATATTGGAATATACTCCTATCAGATGAAAAGGTTAAAACACTGGTAGGAGATAACCCCAGATATGCATATAAAAACAAGAAATCCATTAAGAGGCTTTTATGTGGACCTAGATATGGCCATAAGTTGAATACTGGATCCATAACACACAATCATGGAACCTTTCCCTGTAATTACTGTAAATATATTGATGAGAAAGGATGTTTTGAACACCTAGATACGAGGAAGACTGTTTACTTTAAACTATCAGCTAACTGTAATACCACAAATATTGTATATTTAGTTCACTGTAATGTATATGTTGCTCATTTTATATAGATATGACCACACGGAGGTCCGTGATAGGATCAGGGAGCATGTTTATGATAAATATAGGAGGACAGAGACTAATGCCCTAGCAAGACATGTGATGGCATCAGATACGACACACATTTAAATTCATGGTAGTAGAGAAAGTTAAAATAGGTTGTAGAGGTAGACCTATAAAGAACCTGGTACAAAATAAGGAACTTGAATGGATCATTAGGATGCGGGCTAATATAGGCAGGGGCCTAAATGACAAAGTTTTTATTAAACCTGTACTTACTCATAAACCATTGCACAGATAAAAAATTAAAAAAAATTTTAAATGTAATTTTAAATATATTTTATAGGTTTATTCTAGGACTACTGACCAGACTTGGCACTTTAAGTAATTCTATTATATTGTTAATTTACAACTTAATAGTATTGTCTTAATTGAATTTTGACTCTGATTGGCTGTTTGTAACTTTTAAATATGAGTGAGTGATGATTTTTAACTGTCTGATGAAGTAGCTCTTGCTACAAAAGCGCTCACCATTGTTTGTACTTTGTTTGTGGATTAAAATTGAACTTTATCTTTACCTGCCTTGGTCTTGTGCCTCCTACATTTTTTACATTGGATACTAGTCTTTTTGGAGGACCAGTTTGCTTACACCTCAGTGTTGCTTTTCCTTCTATATGGATCTATTGTTATTGTAAGTACGTAACTTTCATATCCAATGTTGTCTATTTTCATCTAGTTCAACATATGAGACAGATTCCAAGTTGTTTACCTGGGTGGCATCAACGAAGAACATTCCTGAGAATGGTGGAACCAAAAGAAGAGCACGACCTAGACTGTAAATCCAGTTTACAGTGAAACCCAAAGGTATAAACTGTAGACCAAGTTGCTGCAGCACAAATGTTATCAACTGGGAGTCTGCTTGTAAAAGCTGTTATTACTGCTCTTGTGGAGTGAACTTTAGGTTTAAACTGTAGGGCCAGCCCTTCTTGATATAAACACAAAAAATGCAATCAATCATCTTGAAAGAATAACCTTGGCAACAACTTTACCTAATTTTGGTTTTGAAAAGGCAACAACTGATCAGACTTCCTGAATGGTTTAGTTCTATGAAGACAGAACCTGAGTTGGTGATGGACTTCCAGAATATGTAAAATGTACTCGCCCTTGTTTAAGGATCTGGGGAAAAATACTGGTAAATTTACCGACAGATTCAAGTTCATCTCGGATGCCACCTTCGGAAGGATGCATTAGTCCTCAGGAAAACTCTGTCTTTATGGAATACCAGATAGGGAGGTTTGCATAAAAGGGCCTGCGACTCTGAAATCTGTCTAGCTGACGTACAGCAACTAGAGAAAGTTCTTAACTGGAACACAATAAGTTCTTAACTTGGAAGACCATCTATGTCTACAGTAGCTGCAGGTTCAACTGGGTCCCTGAATGGTGGTCATAAAAGGAAAGCTCCTCTCAAAAAGGTTTTAGATATCTTTAAGGAGGTTATGAAGGTGCTATTCTGCCCCATCTGCAAGTCTGAAATTGCAGCCATTTGAACTTTGAAGGAATAGCTGGAGTGACTGTCAAGCTCAGACACAAATTCTAGAATGGAAGAGACAAGAGTAGAAAACTGGCCCAAACCTTTTGATGCAGCCCAGATAGAAAACATACCCAATTGCTATGATATACTATCTTTATAGATTTGCTTTTGTGATGCATATATAATCTGAACTGATGTGGGAAACCTGACATTGTTGGCTATAGTCAGAACTGGAGGAAACAAGCAGTTTTGTGGACTTCTGGTCCAGAGGAAGCAATCAGCATGGGTGAGTTAAAACGTTTGATTACTGATCCAACATCCATGGGGGATGTACGAGTAGATGTCACAGAAAGGGAAAATATACCAGTCAGGGCCAGAAAGGGGAAATAAGGATTACTCTGGCATTGCACTTTATTGCTATTTGGATGAATTTGTTCATTAGTGGTAATATGGGAAAGCATACAAGACACTGTGGCCAATTGCTGACCAGATCGTCCCTTGGTGACTGACCCTGTGGAGAGATCATAGCAAAGTTAATTGTTGCACTTGTTCTGGTATGATGCAGCAAGGTCGCAACACAACTTATGAATAATCAACGTTGTTACTGCTGGATTAAGGGACCGTTTCTGAGGTGTTGAGTCCTGCTCCATTTGTCCACTAAAGCAATGTATTACCCTGGAATGTGCATTGCTATTAGAAAATGGTGTAAAGATACTGCCCATTGCCAAACTCTCATGGTCTCTTGATGAAGGGGAAAGAATGTGCTCCTCTCTGTTTGCTAATGTACTGGACTACTGCCATGCTGTCCATCTGTATGGAACTCACACCCACTGGGAGGGCATTCTGGACTATCTGCAACGTTAGGAGGACTCCCCTTATCTCTAAGATACTGATGTGAAAATTGGCCTGTGTGATCACGTACCTTGGATCATCCTCCCTTCAAAATACCCACTCCTCAGAAGGAAGGTATTAGTGGTTATTACAGTTACAGGTGGATATGTATGGAATGGGCACCCTTTGGTTACTGAAGATGTTTATCCACCAAGAAACTTGCTGTCTGCATATCTAAGTAATGCGAACCTTTGCATACAATGGGTGAATGTTTAGAGTCCATTGTACAGCTAAGGTCCACTGGAGTACTCTCAAGTGGGAACTGAACAGTGGGAGCATCAGAATTGTGGAGAACATTAGACCTAAATGATGTACAATCAACCTTGATGGAGGAGAGGGGTGATGAAGCATCCATATCGCAGTAAGATGTAAAGACAGTACTCTGGTATGGGGAAGGTTGGCAATTTGCAAAATGTTGTTGAGGTGGCATCTGATAAATTCTACCTGTTTAGTTGAAATCAGATGGCACTTGGGCAGCTTTACTGTTATTCTTAAGTCCTGTAACAACTGGAGCAAAATATCCAGGTCATGAAACATCAGATCTTGGAGTGAGCAGTTAGAAGCCAATCATCAAGATATAGGAAAACCTGGATCCCTTGCAGTTGCACTAGTACTGCCGCCACTTCCATTATCCTTTTTTTTCCAAACACCTTTACTGAATTATCACTTGTGACACAAAGTTAAATTTGTATAAAAGTAAAGTAATTATACTATGATTAACACATTTTACTTCACATATACTGCTACATATGATATAACCTAAGCAACATTACATAAATTATTAAATTCCTGCCTTTTTTAAAACATGCTTATTAAACCATTTCTAACTAAACAGGCAATCAAACAATTATATAAATGAAAAGTAACCATACCAACACAATCCTAGCTGCAAGCATTTTTTTTAATCACAAACCATACTTTCACACTCCCAGCTATAAATATTATGCATCACTTATAATCTACCCAATCTTTTTCAGTCAAACATTACATAGCTCATTTAAGTCTTGCTGCCTTATAAACTTCATTCCTTTCTTGTATGTATTGGTCCCACAATTCCCATTTTTCCTATGTAGTTTGCTCCTACCCTTTTCCAAAGGCCTTAAATTCCAGTTGTTTATCTCTGTTACTATATTCACTAATTCTAGTATAGATGATTTAGATTCTGATCATTTTCTAGCAATTGCTTTTTTGGCAGCCACCATTATTAGACACAGCAAGGCCTTACCATGCTTAGGCAATTCCGATTCTGTATCATAGCTCAGAAAAATCATTTCCCTCATCAGACCAATCTGCTCACCCAGCATCTCAAAGAGTGCATCCCATACGGAATCTTTAAAGTCCACCAATTCACCACACTCCCAAAAAATATACAATTTCCATCATCTTGGTGAACACCCTGGGTGCCTTGGTGAGACTGAAAAGTAGGGCTCTCAATTGATAATGACGGGTTCCCAGAAGGAAATGGAAGAATTGCCTGGAATGCGTCTCTGTCTTCACATGACAGTATGCATCCTGGAGGTCTACAGAGCAGATCCAATAGTCCTTCATAAGAGGGAAATAGGGACTGAATTGTGACCATCTGGAATTCTGTATGTTTTACAAACTGATTTAGTCAATTCAGATCCAGAATGGGTCCAAGGTCCCCTATTTTCTTGGGTACTAAAAATAATCTTGAACAGACTCCAAATTCTAACTGATCTTGGGGGACTGGCTGGATTTTTTTCTAACAGTTTGGAAATTTCTACTGCTGCTGCTGGTTTCCACTGACTGGGTGGATCATTGGGAACATTCTTTAGAGTGGGGAAGGAAAAAGAAAATAGAGCAGCCTGTGAAAATTATCTTTAGCACTCAAGAATCTGTTATGTTTTGCCAGGCTTGTGGGTGCATGGATAAGCCCGCCCAACTGCCTCCAGAGTACAGTAGTCAGGCAACCCTTCAGGAGCACTGGGGGGGGGGGCTTGGTAAAGGAACTGAGGAAGACCTTATGTGGTCCACCTCTGCCTCTTGGGAAATGTCCATTCGAGTTAACTCCTCCTCTGCCACACAAGGAGGTCCATCTCCAGGAGTGATCACATAAATTTCTGGAACCACATCTTTTCAGGTCTCTGATTATAGGTTCATAGGTTCATACTAGGCTATCTGCCCGAGGGCATTTACAAGCCTAGCCCATAGTTTTGTGGCTTACGCCACCCCTTTAGTATGGGGAACTATACCCATTATTTTGCTGTGCCTCTGTCGAGCAGTGACACTGAGGTAATCCCTGGGGTATATCTGCGATCTCCCATCCATTGGTCAAGATTTCTCTTGAACAAGGCCAGCGAGGTGCTCTGCCTCACATATACCGGGATTTTATTCCACAGCATAGGGAGTCTTTGGGTGATGAATCTATCCCTCCAGCACGTCCTATTAATAGCCGTGTCGAGGTTTAAGTCTCCCGCCTTTGTGGCTCTGACGGATCTAGATTTTTTGAGGTGAAGCATATTCATCAAATCTGGGTTTGACATGGCCTTGTATGTTAGGCAAAGGTCACCTCTGAGCAAGCGGTGCGACTGAATAGAGCTGGAGTTCTTTCAGTCGGGCAGCATAGGACAGATGTTTGAGACCCTTTATCCTTTTGGTGAGGAACCTTTGTGGCCTCTCCAGCTGCTGCAAATGTCGGGTCAGATACATTCCGAATGGGGCATTGTACTCAATCATTGGTCTGATGAGTGATGAGTATAGGGAGACTATGACCTCCCTTGATCTAGATGAGAATCCCTTCATGATAAGGTGGGCAATGTAGAAGGTCTTCCTAACTACTTTAGCTACATGGGTGTCGAATGACAGACTACTATCAACCTGGGTCCCCAGGTCCCTGATAACTTCTTCTGTGCTCAGTGGATTGCCACCTATTTGGTAGCTAGGGGTAACCTTGTTTTTCCCGAAGGGTATGACTATGCATTTTTTGGCATTTAACTTTAGGCCATGGCTCTGGCACCAGTTATCCGTTTCTGTGAGACCCTTCTGAAGGATATCTGTGTCAGATGTGTTTTCTACTATGGCGCCCAGTTTGCAGTCATCTGCAAACTTTGTCAGCCATAACCCTCCTGTGTTTGCTTGTACTTCGGAAAAGTAGATGCCAAACAAGAGTGGGCCCAGGACTGAGCCCTGTGGTACACCACTTGTGACAGGCTTTGAGTCTGACATGATTCCTATAGAAGGATTTTTGTGGGATGGAAAAATGGATTCCCACTGCAAAAAGTCACCTCCTGTTAACTGCAGGCCAGCATGTCTAACTTTGGATACAAGGAGAGTGGAACCATTATAAGGTTCATTAATGAAGGACCTCTTAAAGCCTTCCATGAAATCACAAAGATAAATCCGGGCATGCCGATGGATAGTAATGCAGGTGATTTCCATCCTAGCCGTGCCATCAGCAGCACTGGAAAGCAGTCACATGGTTACGTTGGAGGTAAACTGGAGGGTAGAAAATTGGGACTTCATAGTCTTCTGGACATCTGCAGGCAGAATACCCGAGAGATACTTGCAACGTTCCATAGCCAAGTTTCTCTGGAATCTAGTAACATGGGCCAAGTAAATTCAATGACTTAGGTGCAAAAGTCATTGAAGGAGATGACTGTTTCCCAAATCTGTCCACGGTCCTAGATTTTTTTGATAGGGGGATTGACTAAGGACTTTTTTTTTCAGATAATTACTTTTTTTGTGGCTGCTGCTACCACCATATCATCCACTGGTGGACCTTTGTTCAAATGTTTCCTTTCTTTTGGGGCTCACAATATCTGTTCTGTTGTTTTGGTATTGGTTCCACCTTGTCGGGGTCCTTCCATGCTTACTGAGCCATGAGGCTGATAAGGGAGTCAAATGGGTGGTACCCACCCAGGATGATTTTGAGCCAGAACCAAAGGCTTCCAAGAACACTGATTTGTCTGGTGAAGGGTTCTCGGTGGACCATCCCCCTCTATGCTTCATTAATTCAAGGATCTCCTTGAAGGTGATGTCTTCAGAGTGAGATCTGGGGGACCCTTCACCTTCATCCAAATCAGTGTCCTGAATGAAAAACTATGGGGAAGAGTCCATGTGCTTCAGTTTGCAATTCAGTTTCTTATGAACCAGTTTTGTTGGAGGCTCAGAGAGTTATGAATCAGACAGACCTAATGTTGCATGGAGTCACAGAAGCCTTTGGTACTGAATCTCCCTGTCTGGCAGGATGATGGGAAGCAGCAGCAGAATCCTGTTGGAGTTTGGATGGAACCGAACTGGATGAAGATGTTGTATCCTTGGGCATACCCAAGTCCCTCTCGAAAGCATCAAAGCTACCAGTCTGAAAGGTCTCCACCTTTTCAAGGAAGAGAATCCTCAGCACTGATGGGCCTCAACCTTGAAGATAATCTCAGATCCATGTTATCAACAACAGAGGCCCTCAAAGGGAGGGGGATGGCTGTGATAACTTTGGTGTCAAAACATCCCCTCGGAACAAAGCACCTATGCTTTTGGCTCCAAGTCTCTTCTCGACCCAAACGTAGCTGAAGTGGCTCGTACTGTCTGCTCTGACAAAGGTGGCCTGGGGTTAGTCGGGTTCAGGGTAATCAGAACTGAAGGGCAGACTGAAACAGCGGAAATGAGAGGAGAGGTAGTTGGACCAGTACTCAGTACACTCCCAGAGGACGGTACTGAGATAAATCCAAGCTGAACTTGCGTTCTGAGAAACTTCCTCATCATCCTGTTGATGTTCTGTTCAGTCAGGCTTCTGGATGACCATGGCAGAAGACACCAAAGATGGTCTCTAACATCTTCTTTTCTGAAGACTAGGTGAATGCAATGTCAGACTCACTGGTTCTGGTGAAAACCTAGGCTGAGGAAACAATGGACGGATCCCCAGAGGCTGTCGGCTCCATCCTTTGAGCAGTTTAAAGTTCCAATCTGACCGGTTACATTTGACCTGGAGAAAACTTTCTGCATTTTTCAGTATGGCCTTTGTCTGTCATTTCTGACTGAGTCTTCTTTACTTTGTCTTTTACCTTCTCCTTTGGTCTTTTACCTTCTCCTTTGGTCTTTCCTTAGATATAGGCTTGTCCTGTTTCTTGGTTGGGGAAGCAGTGGAAGAAAAATACTCCACTAAAACAAACAACCCTGTATGTTAGGGAAGGAAACTCTTAACTATTAGTTTCTCTCTTTTTTGTTTGAAGTGCTCTCAAACTAAAAGAAGCACAGCACTTGCAGTCCATATCAAGATGGGCAGAGTCCAAGCAGTTAAATTGTGAACTGGGATCCTGAGAGGGTAAGCTTGTGTCTGCATTCAGTGCATTTTTTAAAACCTTGAAAATCCAGCATAATTGCCAAGTTAGAATTCTAACCCATTAGCAATGTTAGAATGCCCTGGCACATTATACTTCATAAAAAAACAGCTAAGTTACACTAAGCTTAATTATTACTACTACCCACAAGTTATTTAAACTATTCCAATTACTAAGCAAACTTACTATTTTAAACTACCAAGCTACTAGGGAAAAAAATAACACACTATTTTAACTATTGTATAATGTTAGCTACTCCAAGGTCATACAAATAACAAGAAACATACACAGAGATATCTATAACTATTTTTTAACAAACAAAACTACTGGTAGGGAGAGAAGTAAAAGGGGCAAGAATCTAAAAGGATACAATAGACAACAGAACCCTCATAAAAAAAAGTCCAAAGTTTTCAGGAAGCAAACATTGGGGTACTAAAGTGGAGTGGAGGAAATTATGGGTAGGGGAGAAGTCAAAGTCCTGGGACCGAGAAGATTCAAATTCAATGCTGAAGTTGGATCCAACAGCCCACATGTTTAATCAGATTAAAATAGACAGCACTGGATGCTATGTTAATTAGTAATATGACACAAATTAGAAAAAGTGTCTGACAGTAAGTGACACTAGAAAACAATGACTGAAATGGGCCCTGCAAGAAGAAAAGTACAGTTTTGTACCTACCATAAATGTAGATGTTCGAAGATCCACATTGCTGCAGTCATAACTTGCGGGTAGTCCACTGTCCTCGTTCGGCCCGAATACCAAAGTATTAGGCTGGCGTCGGTCATGGGCGCTCAGATCTGACGTCAGTGCGTCATGGTATTAAAGCGCATGACCGACGTCATATCCTCAGTCTTTTCTTGCCCCAGATGTCAGAAGGCCCTAAAAAGAAAGGCCACAGCCAAAAACAGAAAAACCTCCAAAACCCATGTACAAACAACCTCTACCTCCCAAACCATACAACCACTCCAAACTACAGAGGGGAAGGAGGGAGAGTAAATAGGACTGCAGCAATGTGGATCTTCGAACATCTACATTTATGGTAGGTACAAAACTGTACTATGTTCTTCATCTCACATTGCTGCAGTCATAACTTGTGGGTAGAATCCCAAAGCAAAGGTAAAGGGAGGCTGGCAAAATCATAAAGCATTGGGAGCTGCTAACATGCCCTGTAAGACTGCAGTGGCAAATCCAGCCCTAGATTTGGAATAAAGAGGGAGATGGTAATGTTTAGAAAAAGTGTGCACTGAACTCCAAGTAGCTGCCTCCAAAATATCTTTAGTAGCTACACCCCTTAAAAAGCAGTAGAAGTGGCAGTAGCCCTAGTGGAATGAGGTCTGATTCCAGCCGGAATCTCCTTACCATGATGAGAATAACAAAAAGCAATACAATGGCCAATCCACTTAGAAATAGTTTGTTTTGAAACAGGTTTCCCCTGAGAGGCCAAAGCAAAAGAAACAAACAACTGTTGAGACTGTCTGAACATTTTAGTCCTGCTCAAATAATAACGCAACTGCCTGTGAATATCCAAAGTGTGCAAAATTTTCTCCCCTTTATTTTGGGGATCAGCATAAAAAGTGGGCAAATGAATAGATTGGTTCAAGGCCACATTTGAAACCACTTTAGGCATAAAAGTAGGGTTAGTACGCAGAGATACCCTATCCTTATGAAAAATCAGGAAGGGTTCAACTGCCATTAGAGCCTGTAATTCAGATACCCTCCTAGCAGACGTAATGGCCAACAAAAAAGCAGTCTTCCAAGACAAAAACTTTAACTCAGACGTAGCTGCAGGTTCAAAAGGAGGTAAAGTAAGCTTTTCCAACACAAAATTGAGATCCCAGGAAGGAGTAGGAGCTCTACGCGGGGGTCTTATGTTCTTTGCCCTCTAAGGAATTGCTTAAACAAAGGATGAGAAAATAATGGTGGGTCACAGTCATAGTGAGCAGAAATGGCTGCAGCATGAACTTTTACAGAGGAGAAAGACAAACCCTTGTCTAATAATTCCGTAAGATATTGAAGAGAAACACTCAAATCAGGCCTGGAAACATCAAAGCTCTTTGCTTTGCACCAAATAAAAAATCTCCTCCATTTATCTGCATAAACTTTCCTTGTACTAGGCCTTCTGGCCTCCAAAATAACATTCAAAACTTGTTGAGGAAGCTGCGACCCTCCAGGTTCTAGAACAGAATATGCCAGGCTGTTAGATGCAGGGACTGAATCCTGACATTGAGGAAATGATTGCCTGCCTGAGACAAAAGGTGTGGAATTGAAGGCAAAAGCCAAGGAGGCTCCCATACTAAACTCCTCAGCAGAGGGTACCAGTGCTGTCGAGGCCAATCTGGAGCTATTAGAATCATGGAGGGCTTGTCTTGTCTGACCTTCAAGAGCACCTTGGGAAGGAGAGGCAGAGGAGGAAAGGCATAGACGTGAAGATTGCTCCAACTGAATGATAGAGCATCCACTTTCCAAGCTGTTGGATGAAACATCTTTGTGCAAAACTTTGGCAACTGGAAATTTAGTAAAGAAGCGAACAGATCTATGTCTGGAGTCCCCCATATCACTGTCAACTGTCGAAATACATGAGGATCCAATTTCCACTCGTGGGGATCCACCATCTGTCTGCTCAAAACATCTGCTAAGGAGTTCTGTGCTCCTGGCAGAAACCTTGCCTGAAGAGTGAGGTGCAAACTGAGAGCAGTCTCCCACAAAATCATAGCTTGCCTGCAAAGAGGGTATGAATGGGTTCCCCCTTGCTTGTTGATGTACCACATGACAGTTGTGTTGTCTGTTTGAATCAACACTTGTCCTGGGTGAAGTAGATCCTTGAAAGCCATCAATGCAAATTGGACTGCTAACATCTCCTTCAAGTTGATATGTAAATGTTGAAGTCTGGCAGGCCACGTGTCTTGAACCCATTTTCCATTGAGGTGAGCTCCCAAGCCTTGTCCGAGGCATCTGTCGTTAAGATCTGACTCGCCTCTGGTCGGGTCACAGAGAGTCCCTTGTTTAGGTGACATTCCTGAGCCCACCACAAAAATTCCTTTTGAATGCAAGGTATTATCTGAATGACAGTGTCCAGATCGTGGCAGTGTTGCGTCCATACATTTTTGAGATACCATTGTAGCTTCCTCATATGCAGTTTGGCATTGGGAAGCACCAGAATACAAGATGCCATGAACCCCAAGGCTTGAAGGACTGTCCTTGCAGTCAGCCTGGACCGTAGAGACAATTGTTGGAAGTAAAGTGTAAGGTTTCTTTGTTTGTCCAGGGTCAGAAAGGCCATCTGGGAAGCTGTATTCAGTCTCACACCCAGAAAGCACATTTCCTGAGAGGGTACTAGACTGGACTTTGTTTCGTTCACAGAATACCCTAGGCACCTTAACACTGCCATAACATACTGTAGATGGTGAAGAAGCTTGTTTTTGTCTTGAGCAAGAATCAGGCAATCGTCCAAATAAGGATAAATTTGTATTCCTCTTAACCTTAAGAAGGCTATCACCGGAGCCAGAACCTTTGTGAACACCCTGGGCGCAGTAGATAAGCCAAAGGGCAATGCAGAGAACTAATAATGTAAAGTCCCAGCCCGATTATACCCGAAGACCAACAGAGATGACGTCGGGTGGAGTGCGACATCAGCCGAAGCCGGACCCGGACTTTGGAATCCGGCCGACTGCAGGGCTGCCTGACGACAGGACAACCCAGTTGTTATGACTGCAGATGCATCCATGAAGGACATCTAATAATGTAAAGTCCCAGCCCGAAAACGCAGGAATCTCCTGCAACTGGGCCTGATAGGAACATGAAGATAAGCCTCTTTGAGATCCAGAGTTACCATCCAGTGATCTTTGCCCAACAGAGGCAGAAGTTGTTGCAACGTCAACATTTTGAATTTTGGAATGTCCAGGTATGTGTTGAGGATAGATAAATCCAAAATTGGCCTCCAAGTGTTTCCTTTCTTTGGTACAAGAAACAGGCGTGAATAAAATCCTAGGCCCACTTCTGACAGAGGGACCTGCTGTATAGCCCCCATTTGAAGAAGTAAAGAAATCTGTTTGTGAGCCTCTACCCTTTGCTTAGGGGGAACGTCTGGCATGCCCTTGAAAGGAGGCAATGTGTGGAAATAAAACTTGTAACCTCGGTCTATAATGTCCAACACCCATTTGTCCTGGGTGACAAAGCCAATTTTGCTTGAAGAGTGCCAACTTTCCTCCCAAAGGTGCTGCCAGACAGGAGGGATCTGGCAGCTGAAGATGCAGGTCATTAGGCCTGTTTACGAAAGGACTGGCCCCTGCCCTCACCTGTAGATTGTGCAGGGGAACTCCACGTTCTAGGCCTGAAAGAACTCTGAGCTCTGCCCCTACCACGCCTAGATCTGCCCCTAGACTGTAAATCAGAAGAAGGGTAAGCCCATCCCTTAGTAGGCCAATTCCTGCTAAACTTAGGGGGCTGCACCTGCAAAAAATATTTTAACAGTCTGCATAGACTTAGCCTTGTCTTCCATTTTCTTTAAGACAGACTCCACAGGAGAACCAAACAAAACTTCAGACTGTAAAGGAGCATCTAAAATTCTAGCTTTAACATGCTCTGACAAATTCTGATCCTTAAGCCAGGCGTGCCTGCGAATAACTGATCCAGTGGCAGCCACCCTGGAAGAAGCCTGTAAAGCATCGAAACCACACTGCAAAGAATGCTTACCCACCTGATCAGAGGCATGAACCAAATCATGTAATTCCTTACACTCTATGCCCTCTGCCAAAGCATCTACCTTAGATTTTAACTGAGTAAGGAGAAAATTCTGGTACTTCAACATATGAAACTGGCAATTCAAAGCCCTCATTGCTAGAGTGGAAGAGGTGTACACTTTCTTACCCCACCTATCCAAAGCTCTAGAGTCTTTATCCATAGGAACTGGATTCTTTACAACAGAAGCCCTGACACCCTTAGGTCCCTGGCTAATAGTTTCAGGGTCAACCCTTGGGCTCTTATACAGATATTTATGAGCCTCAGGCACTCTGTAATACCTATCTGGTTTAACTGGCGCAGGAGGCAAAGAGTCTGGATTAAGGGAAGCCTCAGAGAAAACATCCTGAACAACATCCAAAACAGGAGGTATAGCTAAGGGCCGATGTTGTGGTAAAAACAAAAATTCCCTAAGCCTCTTTCGGGAATCCGAGAAATCCTGGCCTTCCCATTTAAAATGCTCCCTCATAGAATGCAGGGTTTCTGAAAAAGAAAAATCCTCTGGAGGAGAAGCAGAAGGACTGGAATCCTCTGCGTCTGAATCAGAATAAGGAGGAAAATCCTGAGTGTCTTCAGCCGAAGACTCTGAGTAATCTGAAGCCTGTTCCAAACATTCTACCTCTGGCTCCACCCTAGGCCTCTTATCTGGAGGGGGCATAGAACCCCTGATTAAGGAAATTAAATCTTCTGCCATTTTAAGCATGTGTTTTTTAGGCACAGAACCTGCAGAACTAGGACTGACACCTGAGGAAGGCAAACCAGATCTGCCCTTAGAAGGTACCTTAGAGACAGAAGAAGAAGGCCTAACCCCCTTAGGCAAAGAAGGGAGTACAGCAACCTGAGAGGCCCCCTCAGCCTGATCTGACTCCTGAGAGGCCACATCCTGCAAAATTAACGTCTCCCCCTGAGACTCAGCTGAAACCTCGGCTGGATCTACAGATTCCACCGTAGTTTCTAAAGAACCTGCGTCCGGAACGGACGACTCATCCTGCTTGGACCATAACGATTTTTCCTTGCGCTTCTTAGCGGTAGCGGGCGTCGGAGGATCCGACGGCATATTGTAATTACACCGCTTACCAAAGACAAGCCTAGCGCAATCTAACCTACGTTTAATGGTGCGCTTATTAAACCTAGCACAAAAGCGACACCCGACTACATCGTGCTCAGGCCCCAAACAAGGAATACAGAGAGAGTGGTAATCCCTATGCGGTATCTGTTTCCCACAAGAAATACAATTATTCACTTTTTCTGACATCCGGAAATAACTGAGGCAAGAAAAAACAAAAATATTCCCCAACGGGGTACTTAGCCCAACTTGGTTTCGGTCTGAAACTCAGAATACGAAAATTTCAGAACGCCGAACGGCACTTGCAAACGCTGCTTCTGCTTCGGACCATGCGGCAAAAAAGACTGAGGATATGACGTCGGTCATGCGCTTTAATACCATGACGCACTGACGTCAGATCTGAGCGCCCATGACCGACGCCAGCCTAATACTTTGGTATTCAGGCCGACCGAGGACAGCGGACTACCCACAAGTTATGACTGCAGCAATGTGAGATGAAGAACATCTGACACTGTGTACAGTAGAGGAACTGGATAGTAAGTGCTTAATAATGTTGATGAGCATACTTTGCTCCAGTGGAATAAAATATACAGTTACCTGCTCCCAAGGAGTGACAACCCATCTTGGTCTCAGGATCACCTACAAGGGATTTAGAACTACATGAAAAGACAGTCTGCATGATAAATGACTGTGCCTGACTTGATTCATTTGATACAACTTTGCTTTGTCCTTAGACTGGATTTTTACTAGCTGCATACTACACTTGTACTTCTTTCCCAATTTTTTTTTGTATTCCACATCCATCATTACGAAGGCATTCTTCCAACAACTGTTAACAAAGCTTACAAGAAGACTGGTAGATTACACTGACATGTATATCATTGTGGATATTGTATCTACTTTAGCAATGCTGTAGGTATTGCTGTACTACTGCTACTTTCAAGACGCTTGGCTACTACTTGTACTTTCTATTACAATAAAAAATATACATACACACACTTCTAAAACAGATATCCACAAAGGTATAAATCATCTAGATTAACAATGACTACACCTCAAGTAATCAAAAAAAGTAATTACATATATAACTTGTCCCAGACCAAGCATGCTTAGAACACTGCAAATTCAATACAGCCACTAACTACACAAAGAACCCCACCTCACATATACAAGACAGTAACACATACTCACCAATACCCACTTTTAATGAGGGGTGAGCCCCCTGCACCCCTTCACAACTCTAAAACCTTACATATACTAACTGAGAATGCACACCACGAGAAGAAGGGAACACAACTGCTGTGACAATTCTGCACAGCAGAGAAATTACACCTTTCAATCGGCTGAGCAAAATTTAACAAAAGCCTTTCCATCTGATGGATCATAACACTGCTACAAATGTTCAACTGGCTGTGCTTTCAATCCTCAACCTGATAAATAAAACGTGCCCCCCCCCCACCAAACCCATGTATACAGAATTGCAAAAAACCATGAGCACGAAAGTGTCTTGTCTGCACCTTAACTTAGTTCCTCAGTTTGTTGCTCTCTCCCAGTCTCATCCAATGGCACAATTAACTCGCTCTTGCAATGCATATGCTAGTTTTTCTCCAAGATCTGAAGCACTAGTTCCATCAGGGTCATGACAGACTGCACTAGGAAATTCTACCTGTTGGGAGACTCTGGAACAGGCATTTGTTACAACAACAGAATACCACCGGACTGTCTTCAATGATGAACTAGGACTGATGCCCTTTATTATCAAGTTCAACTTTTATCCAAGCTAACACTACTTTTCTGAAACTGTACTTTGGATAAACCATTCACAAAATAAAAAATAAATAAATGATGACACCAGCATTTGAAACTATGATTCTCTATGAAAGTTAATTTAACATTCATCTTTATGTGGAAAATATAAGAACCTGCACAATTTACTAGATGCTGCCATCTTTCCCCTTTGATTAGTAGATTCAAAACTGGGTAAAAGGTTGTAGGGGAATGTTCAGGACTCTCTGAAGTTTAATCACAAAGAATTTAATTTTGAGACATTTCTCACACACTGGCAACTGATAATAATCTAAAGGTTGCTACGCTGTGCCATGTTCACAGATTCGTCCACTTTTGATGACAGTGTTGCTACTAGTCCTTCTGTCTCCATTAATCCTTCTGCAGATTTCTCTTTCACTGTGGTTTGCAGGCAGCTGTTCCGAGTTTGAAATCTGCAGAATACACCATCTAGAATAGTTATTTTTTGATAAAATGACATACACCTGATTAAAGACATCCTTATCAACAGCAGGATTTTCTATCATCACAAACATACAGTTTAGCCCTGCTTCCACTTAAACCCTGCTCTACCGTGTCCAAACCATGTTCATATTAGACATCATATTACTTAGTTTGACTCCGAAGCTGAAGAAATAGACCTACATATAATACCATACTTTAAACTGCCTTCCAAATATTTCAACAAAAGGACTTGTGCTGCTAGAAGATGGCAGACTATGGACTGTGGATGAGTTGTTAAAACTTCTATGCTGCTATTTGTTAGAAGACTCACGGATGCCCAACATCAACCAAGGTAGGAGGGCTCACTTACCTTCGCTACTGTTTTCCTTCAGTTGCTCCTCATACTCCTGCATTGCAGCTACGCAACTGTTATGAATAAGCTCAGCTAGTCGCTTCAGGTCAGCCACAGATTTATCTACAAGTTCTGCATCCCTAGCAATGGCTTCCAATCTGCAAAATAAATAAAATCAAAGTAGTTCAAAATACTGGCATGACAGCAAACGTCTAAAAGAAAGAAAAAGTTATGTACTCACCATAACCTTTCATCTGTGTTGTCCATTTTCATTCTTCCTTAATATATGGGCTCGGATCAGACTCGGCTGCTTTTTTACAGCTCGTGGACACTAGAAGCTTTCAAGCTCCTCCTCTGCCCCATAATGGAGCAGTGGCCCCCTTCCCCAGATCTTGTTTCTTTCCCTTACTGTATAAAGCACTGAAATTAAATCTCTTATAGGGAATGTCACTATGGCAACTTTGGTTCCTATAATAATTGTCCATTCGTCCAAAAATCAACAACATAAAAGGGCATTGGGGGTTGGAAGGAGGGGAGTTGAAGAATGAAAATGGACAACACAGATGGAACGTTATGGTGTGTGTATAACTTCTTTATCTGATGATGTCAATTTTCATTCATTCCTCAACCTATGGGACAGAGTCCACAGCTACCTGAATCCCGGGTGGACTCTAAGGAAGGATATTCCTGAGTACTGTTGAGTCAAAGGCTGTTCTTTCCCTAGACACCACATCCAACTTGAAATGAGTAATAGAGGTATGAGGATTATCCCATGCTGCAGCCACACAACTATCACCCATGGAAGACCTGGATAAAAAATCTGACGAAGTTGCCATGGAGCTGGTTAAATGGGGTCTTAAAGGCCAGACAAAACTTGTTATAAACAAAGAAGATGCAATCAGTTACTCATTTTGATAAAGTTACTTTGCTAACTGGTTCTCCCAATTTCGTTTCCAAAAAGGATACAAATAATTGATCCTATTTTCTAAATTTCTGTCATCTGTGAAGATCGAAATGTAACTGTCTGTGGACATCTAATAAATGCAAAATATTTTCTCCTTTGTCTAAAAAATTTGGAAAGAGCAAAGGGAGGTTAATGGATTTGTTAATGTTAGATCCTAACACCACCTTACAAAGAAAGGAAGGATTGGAGCTTAAGGACACCCTATCCTTATGAAAAATTAAATAAGGAGGCTTGGAGGATAAAGCTTGAAGTTCCGAAACTCTCCCAGCTGATGTTATGACTATCAGAAATATAGTTTTCCAAGTTAAATATTTCAAACAACATTTTGCAGGCAGTTCAAATGTTTTGAGTCAGGGCCTGCAACATTAAATTCAAATTCCATGGTGGCGTAAGATCTTTAAAGGGTGGTTTGAGTAGAAAGGTTCCTTTTATACATGCTTTACACAAAGGAGAAGACAACATGGAATTATCAACTCCAATATGAAAACTGGACATGGCAGCTAATTGAACCTTAACTGTTGAGGGACTAGCCCCATCATTAAAAACAGAAGCCAGGAATTCAAGAATTTTAGGTACTGATGCTGAAAAAGTATCAATGTCTTGCTGCTGTGCACAAAAGACAAACCTTTTCTATTTGCTCTTGTAAATTATTCTAGTGGAAGCTTTGTGGGAAGACAAAAGAAATGCGGCATACTTGGAAAGAGAGCTTGGGTTGTCTGGCTATCAACAGAATTGGAGAAACCATGCAGTTAACTTTAGGCCCAAGCTTTCCAAGAGAGTCATGGCTGTCGGGTGAGACAGAAGGTCTGGAACTGGATCCAGAATCCAAGGCAGATAAACTAAATGAGGCCAAAGGAAGGGAAACCAAATTTGTCAAGGCCTGTAAGGGTAATGAGGAGGACTTTGCTCTTCAAACAGGATGCTTTCTGTAGAAATTTGTGAATTATGGGAGTTGGGGATAAGCATAAAGGAGACTGGGGACCAATTGTGTAGGACAGCATCTCTTGGTGACCCCCCTCCCCAGCAGGGGAATTAGAGCAAAGTACCTGCTGCACTTGTTGTTTAGGGGAGATGCAAATAGTTTACAGCATGGCTGGCCTCACTGGCAAAAAAATCATCTCCACCACTTCTTTGTTGAGAGACCATGTGAGGTAGTAATATGGACCTGCTCAACTTGTCTATCATACTGGATTTCCCCAGTATATGAGCTATCAGAAATCGATATGAAGAGCTCGTCCATTGCTACACACTCATAGCTTCTCTACATATGGAGTAAGATCTTTCACCTCCTTGTTTGTTGATATACCATACTACAGACATATTGTCTATTTCAATCACAATATTTCCAGAAGGGAGAGAGTCTTGAATGCCTACAATGCTAGGAGTACTGCTCATTTCCAGTACAGAGATATGCATTTTGGCCTCTTCGGGGGACCAAGTGCTTTGGACAAACTTTCCCAAGAAATGCCCCTCCCCCCATCTGATCTGGGAAGCGTCTGTGGTCACTATGGCTTTGGGATGAGGGGGTGGTCAATGGGTGACCTTTTAGTATTTGATCTGAGTGAATCCACCACCAAAGGTACTTTTTGCAAGCCTGACTTGTACTGATCTTGTTCAACACTGGGTTGCTAATGTCCACTGAAGAATTCTTATATGATATTTTGTTAACGGAACTAGAACTATCACTGATGACATTGATCCCAAGCTTTGTAAAATCAGCTGGGCTGACAGCAACAAGTTTTGAATTATTTTCTTGACATGGAAACAAACAATTTGTACCCTTAGCAAAGGGCGAGAAGCTGTCATTGATGTTATGTTGAATAAGGCCCCTGTGAATTCTAACATTTGAGATGGTTCTAGTTGAGATTTGTTGTGGTTGACTGTAATTCCTAGACTGGAACAAATCTGGAATACAGAGTCTCGAGCTGCTACCAGAAGATGCTTGGTCGAAGCAGCTATAAGCCAGTCATTTAGATACAGAAATGCTCTGAATCTCTACAATCTCAAGTGAGCTGCTGCTACTACTACTGCCATGCATTTGGTGAACACCCTGGGGGCTGTGATAAGACCAAAGGGCAGTGCACTGAACTGCTAATGACTGGCTCCCAGCTGATGTGTAGACATCATCTGGATTGTCTGTTCATTTTTATGTGATAGTACACGTCCTGGAGATCTACTGAGCATATCCAGTAGTCTTTGTGCAAGAAAGGCAACATGGACTGAACTGTGACCATCTGGAACTTGGTATGCTGAAGTGATTTGTTCAGAATGCTGAGATCCAAAATTGAACTCCAGTCCTCCATTTTCTTTGACAGTAAAAAGAATTCTGAGTAAATTCCAGATCCTTTTTAGGCCTGGGGGACCTCTTGGATGAATTTTTCTAGCAGCTTTTGTATTTCTAGATCTGCTGTTTTCCTCTGACAGGGTGGAATATTGGGAATTTTGCTTACTGATGGAGGGGAAAGAGGAAAAAAGAATTAAATATACCCTCTGCAACTAATTCTCTGCACCCAAGTATCTTTTGTAATGTCTACAAGGCTTTCTGCTGCAGGGATAAGCGACCCCCGATTACCTTCTGAGGTTGGCAATAAGGCCTTCTTTCAGAACCACTGATAGGGTCCAATCAGAAAAAGAAATCTCTGGACTTTTGGTTATGCGGTTCTCCTCTGCCAGGTGGACAGAATCTTCCGTTAGAGATCCCCCCTCTGCCACTGCATGAACTCTCCCATGGGGATCATGGAATGGACCCCGGGAATTCCTGAACCACATTCTTTGACTGAGTCATTCATTCCTTGAAAAGGATCTTTGAGGAGTGGAAAAATGTATGCCCACTGCAGAAAAGGTCTTACCATCTTTTCACACCTGGAGTGTGTGTCTAACCTTGGGGCCAAATGACAAACTCCTGTCAAAAGAAGCACTGTCAAAGGATGACTCGAAGGGCTCTGCAAAATCACACAAGCTCATCTAGGCATACCTCCTGGTGGAGATGCCTGAATCCGGCGCTCTTGAAACTCCTTCAGCTGAATGTGATATGAGCCTAGTAGATGAATTAGAAATAGATTTAGGGTTGCCAGCTGTGAAGCAATAGAAGTCTCTGCCTCAGAAGTACTGATCCCAGAGAGAGATTTTGAAAGTTCTTTGATCAAATCCCTCTGTAATCTGGTGAAGTGTGCCAAGTAATTCAGGGACCAGAGTGCAAAGGTCACTGACGCATACACATTTCCCAAATCTGTCCAATGTCCTAGACTCTACCATTAAGGGGATGAACAGAGGAATTCTGTTCCGCAAGTTCTTTTTTTGTGGCTGCCCTTACGACCGTAGCATCCATTGGTACTCCTTTGTTCCAGAATCCTATCTGACCTCTTGGGGATCGGCTCAACAGAATCACACTCCCTCCATGGATACTGAGAGATCAAGTCAATGAGCTCAACAGTGGGCAGATTCGCCCAAGTCACTGATGGACCAATACCAAATGTCTCCAGAAATACAGACTCCTCCTGAGAATGGTTATTTGTAAACCAATGACCCTTTATTTAGGGATCTCTAAAATGTCTCTAAGGCAGATGTCATCAGGTGGTGATCTAGGGGACCCTTCCCCTTCATCGAACATGGTATTGTTTGTGAGAGACTCCTAAGGAAGTCAAGTGCCTCCTCTTGCACTTTCTCTTCCAAGGGACTTCTTTGGTGGAATGTTCCGGAGAAATATTGTAAGAAATAACTACATCCTGCTGGGTAGCCTGGAGAGACTGGGCTGGCTGTCCCTGTGGAGTAGAATGTTGTCTCAAGACACAAAGGCATCTGGGACAATTCAAGGGAAGGAGTCATCTGTCCTCTAGAAGAGAACACTCTACCACCTCAAAGGCAGAATGCCCTGGAAAGGAGGACCCCATCATATCTGAAAAGACATGCTTCTGGACCGTCAGCTTCTCCTGACCTGAAGGCACACCACCTGAGGCAGAAGTCAGAACTGAGCTATGGAATGCCGAGGCTCTAAGGTGCAGAGACAACTCTGACAGCTTAGAAGTTGACTCTAACACCTCAAACCTAACAATGAGACTTTGGGTCTGAGAGTCGTTTGGCTCTGACACGCTTGGAGCTGGTGCACTCAGAGAAGCTATTGGATCCGAGGACACAGCAATATTCGGATCCAAAACAGACTGTACCAAAAGTCTCAGATCCAGGAGCTCTGAAGCTGAAGCAAAGATCAGAGAAGGAGTCAAGACTGGTGGAACAGTCGACTTCCAAAATGCCTGCACATTGAATAACAGCTTATTTCTAGCTCTCTCAGTGTGAAAACAAACTCAGCAGAGAAGGCCAGTAGACTTGTGTTTCTGGGTAAATTTCAGTAACTGCCTAGTAAGTGCACTGCCTGGATGCCAGGAATAAAAAAATACACAAGACCTGGAAAAAAATCAGCTACAAAAAGTGAGCAAGAAACACTGAATGGAGAAAGTTCTGGAGCTGTTCAGCAAAAAGCAATGCAACCTTCAGACATGACATCCAGTAAACTAACAAACAACTGCATACAGACCCCGTTAAAATAAACAAAACACTGATGGAGTATATCAAAACAAACATCAAAAGGTTGGAAAAATGGAAGAAGCTTTAAACAGATATTCAGATGAGATGATAAAGCTGCAAAAATCAGAGATCGAAATAAAGAAAAGGCTGGCTGAATGAGAATGCTCAGGAAGAGATGTTTCAAAAAAATAACAGAATTAGAGAACAGAGCACATTGCGGAAACCTGAGATTTTTGTATATACCAGAGAAGCTGGAAGGAACAGACTGCATTAATTTTATGAAAGCACAAATAAGCAACTGGAGTGGTATTCTATAGCAGGAATTGTTAGTTGAAAGGCCACATTGTGTGTCAGCCCTAAATCTGGATATAAGAAAGCAACCTACAGTTTTAATAGTAAAGATGCAATCCCACCAGCAGGAGGAGTTGATTCTGACAAAATTGTGGCAGAAGGACAAAGTACTAAAAGTGGGAGACCTCATTGTACTGCAGACAGAAGAGGAGCAAATGTATTCCACTATTCAGGGAATGTCAAGACGCAAGTGTGAGATTCAAACTGCTGTACACAGCTGTCTTCGAGGTACTCTTCCTTGGAGGGACAAAATCATTTTTTGATGAAGTACATGCTAAGAAGGAAATACAAAAGTTTGTCCAACAAACGCACGTTGTGAAACAGAGATTCTGCTTGTTGTTCTTCTTGTAATAAAGACCAGAGAGAGACTGTACCTATGAAACCTTATCAGAATTTCCAACAGAAAATGTTGGAGAGAAGGAAGGGAGCAAGAGAGTTGACTAGAAGAATCAAGAGTACATTGGAAATAAAGGCGAGACAGGATTTCAGAGATGAACAGTAATAAAACCAGTAACTTAATATGGTATTAAAATGCAATAATTACATTTGTGAAATATGACATAAGAAAAACTGGAAATACTGAACTTTTTCAGAATCTGACGGACTTTTAGTGGACTCTAAAGCATATGCCCTACTTCATATCATTTATGTTTGGAAAAGTGCTTTGGAGAAGGTAAGAGAAGGGAGAAAGTTAACTGTAGGTAAAGATTTATTTTTTCTTAAACAGTAGCAATTTTGTGGCATGTAGTTTTCTTTACATGCTATAAGGTAAAGTTTTTTCAGTTATTTTTGAGTGTAATGAGGATTGTGAACAGGTGCTGCTGTTTTTTTTTTCTTTCTCCCTCTCTCTCCATGTTCAGTTTTAAGAAATGTAGGCACTGCAGTGTATAAAAAGCTTGGTTAAAAAGCAACATAAAAAAAATGAATGTGTTTTTTCTCATTCTTGCATGGGGAAATGATTGGATTAAAGACTGTAGATCGACTTAGTAACACGTTTTAAGAGAGAGCAAGTAAATGAAAAAAAAACACTGAATATTACGAGTCTTTTTTCTAGCAACTACCATGCATGCTCAGTAACAATTCTGCAGCTGGTCTTCATACTCCCATGAAAATAATCTGATGGGAGAAACTGGCTGTCTGGTTCTCATGTCTCCACAGAGACAATCTGATTAAGAGAAACTGTCTACAATCTGGTGGAGAGTGACTGGCTGAGGAAAAAAAAAAGGAGAGAGAAATTGGCTATGATAATAATGTTCTCTGAAAGCATTCCGGGGTTTCTCAAAGTAGATAATATTCTCTGAAAGCATTAAGGGGCTTTCCCAAGGCTGTTAATGATCTCTGAAAACACTCAGGGGTTTTTCCCAGCTGGAAAAGCTATAAAGATGCCGCAAAACCAATCAGCACTTACCAGGCCTACAGGCTGCACCATCTGTCTTACCATCAATGACCTTTCTTTTAGGTTAACTCAAGTCTAGGAGTGCGGCTGTCAGTTTGGGACTTGTTCCTATTAGGAAGGTAAAACTTCAGTATTTGAAGGTGTACATAGTTTTGTGTGTTAATATTAAGTTAATAGGTTGTAGGGGGTATTGGGGTATTTTTTTGAGGGCTTTCAATAAAACAAAGCTTTATAAGATGTGACATAAGCTCAAATGTACATGACAAGAAACAACTGTATAAAAGTTCAACCCGCCAAACAGTGTATGCATGTAACACAAAAGCTGGAATTAGACATTTAACAAAAAAGGTGTTCTACATAAAAGGTGGGAATAATACATTTTTTAATACAATGATGGTTTCTTTAATGTCTTTAAATGCAAATGGCCTCAAAAATTCACAGATAAATACAAACAAGAAAAAATAGTGAACTATATTAAAAAATGTAGAGTACAAAATGCTATGTTACAGGGGATGCACTTGGAAAGAAATGAACATGTGAAATTGATCAAGAAAGGATTTCAGGATGGTTATTCAGCAGAGGGGTACTTATATTAATTGCAAGAGGTGCTACAATAGTGACAGAAGAAGATAAAAAAGATAACAATGGGTGATTTGTAGTGCCAAGGGGCAACATGGCAAGGGAGGAGGATTAGGATTACACTGACATGTACTGACATTCCGTCTAAAACTGCTTAATGAAGCTTAAGAATATTCCAGGAGAAATAACCAATTTTCAGCAAGGAATGTTACTTGCGGGTGGGGACTGGAATTTGATTTGCAGCAGTGAAGATGTGTCTGGGGGGCTCAGAAGAGAAAATATAACAAAGGAGAGTGGATTTTTGAAGAAATGTATGAAGATATTTGGCATGGAAGATGTCAATTCAGTAATGAGTGTTCGGAGTGAATTTACATATTACTCCCCAAGATATTAAAACTGGGCTACGCTAGACAGACTTTACATCTCACAGGAACATGTGCACTTAATTGAAGGTCTTGATACCCACCCAGTAACTATTTCAGATCATGAGCCCGCCAATAACAGCTAAAATAAAAACACAGAATAATGAAATAAGAAATGAGACATTGGCGCTTTCCCCAACTATCTGTTAAAAAGAGAGGAATTTAAGGAATGGGTAGTAGAGATTATTCTGGAGCTGTTAGAGAAGATAGAACTTTCTTCTGAAAATATAGCAAGGGAGTGGGAGAAAATTAAGGTTTCGTTTAAAAATAGGGTGGAGATAAAAGAAAGGGAGCTGAGCTATAGTTAAGTAACGAGAACTACTTAGAGGGACTGACAAAATGTTAAAGTATTGCAGAATAGGGAAATCTCACAGAAGAGGAGGATCAACCACAGAATGCTAGCAGAAAATAAGGGATTGGCTTCATAATATTCACGAGCTAAGAAAGATTGCTTTTAACTGTTTTTTTGATAACACTAGAGCACAAAAAAAACCTTTAGGACAACAACTCCGGCAACAGAAAGTAGAACGGGCTGTCACCAAACTTAGGGAGCCTATAAACAAAAAAAGTAGCAAGAGATACTGTAAAGGTATTAGAAGCATTTTGGATATTCTATGAGAGTCTCTATATAGCACAGAAATATGAAAATCAAGAAAAGAAACAAATGGAAATGTTTGTGGAAGAATTAAATATGCCAAGGTTAGAGGTAGATGAAGCTCAATTACTAACAGGATAAGAGGAGATGAGATACAAATTGTAATGTATAACCAATCTACAGGAAAGTCCCCAATAATAGATGGTACTCCTGTGGAAGTTTGGAAGCTAGGAGGAAGAAAACTGATAAAGATCAGGAAGTTTTTAACAGTATCTTATGAGGAGGAAAAGTACCACCGTCCTGGAACAAAAGCAGTGGTAGCTGTAATACCTAAACAGTGTAAATCAGATAAAGCTTCATATAGGCCCATTTCAATATTAAACCATGATTATAAAGTGTTCATCTCTATAATGGCTAAAACAATGACAAAAGTAATGCCAAAACTGATAGATATGGATCAATATGGTTTTGTGGAGGAAAGGAAAATATTTGACAACATTAATAGAACATTGATTACCCAGAGGGAAGCAGAATGTAAGAAAATACCACTGTTGCTGGTGGGTCTTGATGCAGAGAAAGCATTTGACAGAACAAACTGGCACATTATAAGCAGGGCAATGGAAGCATTTGCATTTCCTGAAAAAAAGTATAAGGTTGATTAAGAGAATATATATGAAGGATCAGAGGCAAAAATTGAAGGGGGTGGGGTCCACTCTCATAATTTCTGCTTGAGCAGAGGAACCAGGCAGGGGGTCCTCTTTCCCCTTTACTATTTGCATTGTATTTGGAACCACTGGAAAAGAAAATAAGGGACTCAGAAATTCAAGGATATAACTGGTGTGGTAGTCAAGAAAAGCTGGCTTTATTTGCAGATTATATTTTGTACCTGACAAAACCAGAAAAAGACATTACAATGTTGCGGAACATTTTGAGACAGTCTCAGACCTTTTCAGGATACAAAATTAATGAAGCCAAAACAAAGGCAATAGCAGTAAATTATGCAACCCACACATGAACTGGTTCAAGAATGCCCATATTTATGGGGGCATGATACAAGGAAATATTTAGGAGTATGGATTAAAAATTATTCTAATGTGGCAGCTAAGGATATGTGGGAAGAGACTAAACAAAAGTCAAAAGATAATACAAAAACTAAGAAATTGGAAGCTTTGCTGTATGGATATGGATAGCAAGATACCAGCAGTTAAAATGTGTTTAGTCCCTTTAGTCATATACACAAGTCAGGCATATTTTTATCAACCAGAGGAGAAGTTGTGGGTAGCAATTAATAAAGAGCTGAAGGACTTTATCTGCGAGGGGGAAGATGGCAAGAGTCAAGTGTGATAAGCTGATCCTTCCAGCAGAACAGGGAGGATTAAGATTACCCAATTTGAGGGGGTATTTCAGAGCTACACAGTTAAGACTCATATGCACAGCACAAGCAGAAATCTATAATTCAAAGTGGAAAAGGATGATGATGAAACACTGAGGAAGCTCAAGAAACAAGGAGAGACTGGGATTTTGGATGCAGGCCTTTAAGGAGAAGAATAATCATGCAGAATATTATATCAATGAAGTAGCAGAAAGTATTCTAAGAATTAAACTGGCACAGGAATGAAGGAATGAGATTTTGCCGATAGGGATGACTGCAATTAAGGATACAGACAATAGGGGTGGAATTTATTGGAGAAAACTGGCATAGGAATCAAGGTACTGGGAGCAAATAACTAGAAAGGAAAAGATGACAAAATGGGAAGATGCCAGGAATTTACTTAGACTGCAGGTTAGAGACTGCCTTCCCTCCATCAGGGACTGATATCAGAGTACAGGCAAAGAGAAAGAAATAGAGGGGTCCTAAACGAAAGACCAGCACTGGTAGAGTTTTTAACAGAATCTAGAAAAGCTGCTGCCATTAAAAAGGAATAATTAGTACAGAGTATAAAATATTGCAGGATAACTACAAGAATCAATCAAAGAAGGTTAGAAAGGATTGGGAAGAGAGACTGGATAAGCAAAAAAAATACCAGAAGCACCAAGACAATAACGAACTTTATTAATGTGGTAAGTGCTTTCGGTTAGACCTTCCAGCCTTCTTCAGACAAAGTAATCACAGTAAAAGCACTCATTAAATACACCTATAGTGTCAATCAATCAATAATTCAATTACTGTGAAAGTTAAAAGACATAACAAAATAACATAAAATTAGTCATGTCATAAGTCGTAAAATATGAACTTGAGTGTAAAACTTCCAAAACATATACTCCATAAATATATATATATATATATATATATATATATATTTCCCCTACATATATAATTTAATACAATAATAACACATACCATCAATAAAATCTTTTAAGACACTAGATAGGGCTACTACATCACTAATACCAGGTATTATGGTGGCATTTAAAGGACCTTGATGATCCACCTTAATGCCCAATTGTGGATGGGGGACAACCAAAAACATATTACATAGCAAAATATATTCATAGTCAATTAAAAAACAGGATACCAACACTGGATAATTTAAATAAGGACTCGTGGGATTTTCTAACTAAACGTAATCAATTAAATACTTGTTCATTAAATGATCTGACATTAGTTACAGTGGATATGAAGGATTTATATAAGTGTATCCCACATGAATTAGGCCTAGAATGGTTTAGTGAATTTTTCACAAGTGTATTACATGTAGCCCAGGGTACAATTAACATACTAACTCAGCTGATGGAATTGGTATTGGATAATAATTATATTTATTATGAGGGTCACTACTTTAAGCAAGTTAGAGGGGTAGTTATGGGCCCACTGTATGCCAATGCAGTTATGGAGTACTGGGAAACGGAATACTTATTTAAATCAAAGTATATGGAATTGATGCAACTTTATACCCGCTTTTTGGATGACCTTTTTCTAGTATGGTGTGGTCCACAGCAATTGTTACATGAAGTTTTTGATATTTTGAATGAGTCAACTGAGTTTCTAACCTTCTACTATGCTGTAGAGGCAAACAGTATTGCATATCTGGATGTTTGTTTAACCAAGGATGAATTAGGGGGCTATGTAAAATCTTCTATTCACAGGAAGAAAACTTATTCTAACAAGTTCCTTTATTTTTCCAGTAATCACCCTATCTATATTAAAAAGACAGTCATTAAAGGACAAATGGTAAAGGCTGCCAGGATGATTACTTTGGACAATGAATTTTTGGATGAAATAAAATTTATAGGAACGATGTTCCTAAATCCCAAAACACTAGTGGATGTAATCTCAAGAGAAATTACAAGGAAGAGACCATCAGGTATACATAGCCCTTTTTGAAAAAAAAGTAATTACTGTGATGGGTTAAACAGGAACTTAGAAAGTGATGGAACATTATTAATAAGTAATATGAATGGTATAAATAAAATTGACAATACTGAAATAAATGAGCTAAGGGAAAAAGAAAGTACAGTTGTGTACACTTACCATAAATGTAGATGTTCGAGTGTATTTACTTTTGCAGTCATTACATTTGGGTAATCGGCAGGCAGGTTGCCCTAAGTTGGCCTGATTAAGAAAGTCTTGGGTCCTGCATCTGTTGCTGTCCCTTCTTCCATGACGTCAGGTCGTCAGGGCTATAAAACAGGCAGCCGACGCCATTACATCAGTTTTTCTTGCCCCAGATTGTCAGGTGCCCCTCAAATGGGGAGCAAATAAAATTAAAAAACACCACAATATATATACATATACCTCCAATCCCAAAAGCAAATACACCAAAAGGGCTTTTAAGCATAGTGAAAGCAGTTAGAGGTAAAATCTGAAGAAAGAATAGGGGGTTGGAGGGAGGGTAACCTGGACTGATTTAGAGTAGAGAGGTAAGTGGTAATGCTTAGTGAACATATGGACTGAGCTCCAGGTGGCAGCTTCTAGAATGTCCCTGGTAGGAACACCTCTGAGAAAGGCTGCAGAAGTAGATGCAGCCCTGATGGAATGGGATCTGACCCCCTTGGGGACAGGTTTTCCATGATGTGTATAACAGAAGCGAATGCAATGGCTTATCCATTTGGAAATGGTTTGCTTTGAAATAGCCTTTCCCTCTGCCCCTGCAGCAAATGCCATCAGCAGTTGGTCAGATTTTCTTTGAGATTTTGTTCTGCTTAAGTAAAATCTAAGTTGTCTGTGTACATCCAGTGAATGCAGAATCCGGTTCCCCTTGTTCTGTGGACTGGGGAAGAAGATTGGCAAATGAATGGTCTGATTGAGAGCCACACTGGATACCACCTTAGGCATGAAGCATGGATTGGTTCTTAGGGATACCCTTGTCCACATGAAAAATGGTGTAAGGCTCCCATGAAATCCTTCTAGCTGAGGTGACTCCTAAAATGAAAGCCGTTTTCCAAGAAAGAAATTTTAAGTCTGCCCTTGCAGCTGGCTCAAAAGGTGGGAGAGAGAGTTTTTCCAACACAAAACTGAGGTCCCACGCAGGGGTCAGAGCTCTCCTGGGTAGCTTTAGATTTTTGGCCCCTCTGAGGTACTGTTTTAGCAGAGGATTGGAGAAGATGGGAGGTTCTGTGTTGTAATGAGCTGAAATGCCTGAGGCGTGGATTTTTATTGAAGAAAAAGGCAGGCACTTGTGAAGCATCTCAGTCAAATATTGCAAAATCCAAGGAATTTTGGGCACTGCTGAGTTTATTCCTTGTGCTGGATTCCAAGCACATAATCTTTTCCACTTATCAGCATAAGATTTTCTAGTACTAGGCCTTCTGGCCTCCAAAATGACATAATGACATCCATCACAGGCTTGCTGAGGGATGCTAACGGTGCATTCAGTTGATTAGCCACGCTGCAAGATTCAAGGTTTGGAGCTGAGAGTGCAAAATTTGGTTGATCTGCTGAGACAGCAAGACAGGTGACTGCAGGTGCCATGGGGGAAGGTGTGATACATTGTGCAGGAGTGGGTACCAGTGTTGTCGAGGCCAGTCTGGAGCAATCAAAATCATTTTTGGTTTTTCTTGTTTTACTTTTAGAAGAACTTCTGAGAGCAGAAGCAGAGAAGGAAAGGCATAGACTGATAGGTTTCTCCAGCTGAAGGATAGAGCATCCACTTTCCAAGCTTTTTGGTGATAAATCCTTGTGCAAAATTTGTCCAGCTGATAATTCTGGGGAGAGGCAAAAAGATCTATGTCCGGGCTCCCCCATTTGCATGTCAACATGTTGAAAATCCGTGTGTTCCAGCTTCCATTCGTGTGGGTCGATAAGATTTCTGCTTAGTTCGTCTGCCAGTGTATTCATCTTTCCTGGCAGGAATTGAGCTTGTAGTTGTACTTGAAAGGCTAAGGCTGTGTTCCACAGCGTCATAGCTAGTCTGCAGAGGGTGTAGGAGTGAGTTACCCCGTTTGTTTATGTACTACATAACCGTGGTGTTGTCTGTCTTTACCATTAACTGTGCTGGAAGCAGGTAGTCCTTAAAGGCTGTCAGAGCATTCTGTATAGCTAGCATTTCTTTTGATTGATGTGAAGATGCATTTGATTTGGGCTCCATTTGCCCTGAATGCACTTCCCTGCCAGATGTGCCCCCCATGCGTAGTCAGATGCATCTGTAGTCAGGGTCGGCAGGGGGTGGAGTGAATGGCAATCCCTTGTTTTGATGGCAGGCCTCTACCCACCATAGGAACTCCAGTTGCAGGCAAGGAATGATAGCAATCATTGTTTCCAGACTTTGACAATGCTGACTCCATAGACTTAAGTACCACTGCAGTTTCCTCATATGCAGACTTCCATATGGAATTAAAAGAATGCAAGAGGCCATGAACCCAAAGGCTTGCTGAATTTGCCTTGCAGAAAGCATGTTTTTTGTGGCCACCTGTTTGAACTAAGTCACCAAATGAGTTTGCTTTTCTGGCATAAGGAAAGTCATCTGGGCAGTTGTATTCAAACTTGCACCCAGGAATGTAATTTTTTGAGAGGGTACCAGTTGTGATTTCTTTTCATTTATAGTGTACCCCAGACAAGTTAGAACCCTTTTTACAAACGCCAAATGTTGTAGAAGAATATCCTTGTCTTCTGCCTGTATTAGACAATCATCCAGCTAGGGATATATTTGAATGTTTCTTTGTCTGCAAAATGTAATTACTGGAGCCAGGCACTTTGTAATGACCCTGGGCGCAGTAGATAAGCCAAAGGGCAGTGCAGAGAACTAGTAATGCAAATAGCCTGCTTTGAAGCGGAGGTATCTTCTGCAGGATTCCTTGATAGGGATATCCAGGTATGCCTCTTTTAAATCTAGAGTTGCCAGCCAGGCATCTTTGCCTAGCATAGGAAGTAGCTGTTGAAGGGACAGCATCTTGAATTTTAGAATATCCAGAAAGGTGTTTAGAGTTGATAAGTCCAGGATCGGACGCCTAGATTTGTCTTTTCTGGGTACCAGGAAAAGCCTTGAATAGAAACCCTGTCTCTTTTCCTCTTCTGGTACTGGATGTATAGACCCCAAGCTCATGAGGGAATGCACTTGTTTCTGGGCCTCTGCCCACTGATTTGGGGACAGGTCTGGCCATCCATTTGGAATTGGCAGAGTGTGGAAATGAAATCTGTATCCTTGGGATACTATATTTAAAACCCATTTGTCTTGGCTTATAAGTTGCCAGTTTTTTTGCATGAAGTGCCACTTTTACCCACAAAGGGGTGGTTAACTGGTAAGTGCTTGGAAGGTGTAAAGGAAAGTCATTGAGAATGCTTACGGAGCACCCCATTGTTTTGCTCGGTAAGTTCCTTGTGACTGATACCGGGAGCCTTTGGAATGCCTGGGTTTGGCTAGAGGGGCTCTGGTTGGAAATGGAAAGGGCAAGTGCCTGCTGAATCTTGGAGGTTGTACCTGTAAGAAATCTTTCACAGTTTGCACAGATTTAGCTTTATCTTCCATCTTTCTTAAAACTTCTTCAGCCTTAACAACAAAAAGACGGTCCTGCTGTGAAGGAGCATCCAACAATTTTGCTTTAACATGATCAGGCAAAGTTTGCTCTTTGAGCCAAGCATGCCGTCTTAGTACGGATCCAGTCACAGCAGCCCTGCACGAGGCCTCTAAGGAATCAAAACCAGTATGTTTTCCAACTTGTTCAGCTGAATGCAATAAATCCTGTAATTCTTTGTTTTCCACACAATCAGATATCAACATAATTTTCTGTTTAAGCAGCCCCATGAGATGCTGCTATTTAAACATATGAAACTTGCAGTTTAAAGCTCAGATTGCCAAGGTTGCAGAAGTATAAACTTTCTTACCCCCTCTATCCAGTGCCATGGAGTCTCTATCAGAAGGGATAGGATTTTTAGCAGTAGAGGCCTTAATACCTTTGGGACCCTGAGAAGTGGTTTCAGGGTCACCAATAGGATTTCTGAAAAGGAATTTTTGTGAATCAGGAACCCTGTAATATCGGTCTGGTTTAACAGGAGCCGGAGGCAGAGAATCTGGTGACATACTAGATTCTGTAAAAACATCATCAACAATGTCTAGCAAAGGAGGAATAGCCAAAGGCCTATGCTGAGGAAGAAGAAGAAAATCCCCAAGTCTCTTTTTAGATTCAGAGAAATCCTGACTTTCCCAATGGAAATGTTCCTTAAGGCATGCAAAGCCTCTCCAAAGGAAAAATCCTCTGGTGGAGAAGTAGAAGGAATGGAGTCTTCTGCATCAGACTCCTCATAAGAGGGAATAGACAAATCCTGTTCATTAAAAGAATCAGAAGAAATAGATTCATGCTCAGAAGATTCATAATCAATGTCTTGCCTAGGCCTCTTAGAAGGAGGGGGATGGCTACCCCTGATCCGAGTAATTAAATCTTCAGCCATTTTGATCATCTGTTTTTTAGGCATAGGGGCCCTGCACATGTTGCCTAGGTGTTGGTTTCTTAAACATAGTTTTAGGTTAAGGCCTTAGTTTTGAAGATGGTGTCAGTTTAATATAAAAATCCTTAGGTCTGAAAACACCCTCAGAAGCCGGTGCCTGCACAGCGGCTCCGGACCCATCCAAGGTAGAGACATCCGCGGGTTCCAAAGTTGAAGCGTCTCGTGGCATACCGGACTCCGAATGAGTCTCAGTAGAGGCCTGCGAATCAGAATTAGCAGGTATCAGGGGCTGCAAAAGCGCCTCACTGAGTACCGGCGAGCAGGCGACTTGTTAGGAGAAGCGTAGTCATTTTTTGACCTCGGTCTGTCTCTGTCTTTGCATTTCTTATGAATTCCAGTAGTCGGATTACTAACAGATGACATTTCTGGATAACTGAAATGTGAACCAAAATACTGTGATGCAAAAGAGTACCGATGTTTAATAGTGTGTTGATTAAATTTAGCACAAAACCGACAGCAAGGCACATTGTGATCAGGGCCTAGGCAAGGGATACATTATAAGTGAAAATCCTTATGAGGTATTTGCTTCCCACAAGTAATGCAATTATTAACTTTTACTGACATCGGTAAGGAGCAAGAAAAAGTTTCCCCAATGGGGTACTTCGCTTTTAGTTGAAGACTTTATTTCTGAAACTCAAAAATGAAAATTTCAGGAGTCGGCCGGCACTTGCGAACTCCTTCTGCTTCGGGCACCGCGCGGCAAGAAAGACTGATGTAATGGCTTCGGCTGCATGTTTTATACCCCTGACGATGTGACATCATGGAAGAAGGGACAGCAACCGACGCAGGACCCAAGACTTTGTTAATCAGGCCGACTGAGGGCAACCTGCCAGCAGATTACCCAAATGTAATGACTGTAACAGTGAAACACGAAGAACATCGATATATATTCAAGTAATAGTTTTACTACGACTTTCACGGAAAATAGTGTCAATACAGCTAATATTATGAATACAAATTGGGAAATTATCTCGATGTATAAGGATACAAGCCATGTAGTGGGGATTCGTCCAAATATTGCATATAAAAGGGACAACATTTTGATGGATTGGTGCAATTCTTTTACAAAAGGTGAAAAATGGCAACATGGGAATATGAAAAAATGTGGCATGTGCAATCAGTGTAGATACATTTTACAATGTGACAATGTTGTACTAGGTAGCAAAAATGTTTCCATAAAAGGCCGTATTAAATGTAATATTAGAGGGGTAAGTTTATGCTGCTAAATGCCTGGATTGCACAACTTATTATATTGGTAAAATGGAACAAAAATTAAAGCAGCATACAGATATATATGAACATTATTAAGGTTAAGTGTACCAGTGCCCTGACTAGAAACATACAGGAAAATGACGGCCATAAATTTGGATTTGTAGTCTTAGAACAGGTAAAAAAAAAAAAAAGATCCAAGGGGTGGCCCTTGGAAAATATTACTAGAAAATAGAGAATACTGGTAGCAGATTTATTTAAATGCCACCATAATACCTGGTATTAATGATGTAGTAGACCTATCTAGTGTTTTAAATCTTAAAATATTTTATAGATAGCATGTATTATTATTGTATTATATATGTCGGGAATATATATATATATATATATATATATATATATTTATGGAGTATATATGTTTTGGAAGTGTTATAATCAAGTTCATGTTTTATGACGTATGACATGGCTATTTTTTATGTCTTTTAACTTTAAGACAGTAACTGAATTATTGATTGACACTATAGGTGTGTATTTAATGAGTGCTTTTACCGTGATTACTTTGTCTGAAGAAGGTTGGGAGGTCTAACCGAAAGCGCTTACCACATTAATAAAGTTAGATGGTGTACTGTCCTGGTATTTTTCTTGGATTGTTGGCTGCATTTTGGTTTTATAGACTGGATAAGCAATTCACAAAGAAACAATGGAAGGATATATGTACGTCTCCCAAATATGCAACAAAATCTAGAAAATTTAGGACTGGTGCCTGGAAATGTTTATGTAGATATTTATATACCACAAGTAGACACCAGATAATTTTTCTGGAGGCAAACAAGTAAATTTGGAGGTGTAAAGGGGAAGAAAGAGGTATTGAGAACATGCTTTCTGGAAGTGTGGTGAGTTGGCAGATTTTAAGGATTCCCTGCGGGATACACTCTCGGAGATGCTGGGTGGACAGACTAGTCTGATGAGGGAGACAATTTTTTGAGCTATTACACAGAACTGGAATTGCCTAGATATGGTAAGGCTTTGCTGTGTCTAATAATTAACAAATATTAAATAAATAAATAAATGGTGGATGCCAAAAAAACAATTATTAGAAAATGGAAATCAAAATCAAAACCAACTATACTGGAAGTAGTGAATATAGTAACAGAGATAAAACAACTGGAACTAAGGCCTTTAGAAAAGTGCAGGAGCAAATTACATAGGAAAAAATGGGAAATGTGGGAACAATACATACAAGGGAGGAATGAGGTGTAAAAGGCGGCAGGACTTAAATGAACTACACACTGTTTGCATGATAAAGATTGGGTAGATTGTAAGTGATATACAATGTTTGCAACTGTGTGGTGTGTCAGTATGGTTTGTGATGTAAAATGCTTGCGACTAGGGTCAGCGTGGTTTGTTTTCATTTATATAAATGCATGATTGCCTGTGTAGTAAGTGATGTTTTAATAAAGATGTTTCTTGTTTAAAAAAGGCAATAATTGAATCATTTATGTAATATTGCTTAGGTTATATGACATATAACAATACACATGAAGTATAAGGTTTGTTACGTTAACATAGTTTAATTACTTTTATATGAATGTAAATTTGCCTATATCACAAGTGACAATTCAATAAAAGTGTTTGGGGGGGGGATTAGATTGGTGGAGTAATACTAGTAAAGTTCTCCGGACTTGTGGGGATAGGACCTGGTAGAACTCCCATCTGAATTTGTGAAGAGAGAAACTTCATCATTCTGTCCACTTCAGCTTCTGAGAGACTTCTGGATGAACGGGAAGAAGCTATGGAGGGAGATCTTGAATGACAGCATCTTTCCATGAACAGGGATTGAAGGCGAAAGGGTACACGATCCAAGGAAGACGCATATCTAGTTCTAGGTAGCTGCTTTAATTCAGGATGACCCAGATGCAAAGATATGGATCTGGTATCCGAAGAAGTTGGATCTGAAGGCTTGCCCTTAGGATCCAAAGTTTTTTGGGTCTTCTTAAAAGGTTCCAAACACAGATCCTAAGAGGACTGAGGGGATATGGGATGGACAGAATGTCTTTTCTTGACTTTTTTATCTGTCTTGGAAGTTTGAGCTACAGTGAACGAGTCTCCAAAGGCCAAAGGAAGAAGGCCCTTGAGAATAAATTTGTTTTTCCTGTTTACTAGCACTCTGGGATTGAAGGCTTTACAAATAGAGCAGGAAGACTGCAAATGGTCAGGATCCAAGCAGTAAACACATAAATTATAGGTATCCGACAACAGGATTTTATACTCACATTTGCCACACTTTTTGAAACGCGACAGTTTATCCTCCAATTTAAACAACTAAATACAGTGGCATGTATCCCACTCTAGAGAAGAAAAGTGAGTTAAAGCAGAAATAAGGAATTTTTATTTAAATTTTACAGTGCAGGCAGAAGGAAAAGGATACCAACAAAGATATTACAAGAATTACCAAATGGTAAGTGAAAGATTACGGAACAATGGTAAAAACTACCAAATGGTCAAAAAGAGAAAAAAGGGATATCAACAAAGACTTACAGTGAATACATAGGTTAAGGGAGGAGAAAGAAAAATTAGCGAAAAGTGAAGTTCTTAAACAGGTATATGTAAAAGGACAACTTATCTTTCAAACAAACGCCTGAGGGCTGCAGTGACCATGTCTCTACATAATGGTGGCTAACATCACCTAGGGAAAGAGGGGGACTGCTGTGTTATGGGTAAGGGAGGAGCTCAAGAGCTTGTAGAATCCACGAGCTGTAAAAAGTAGCCGAGTAGGATCAGAGGATTGGATCCGAACCAATATGTTGAGGAATGAATGAAAACCGACATCATCAGATCATCTATTAAACAAGAACAAATCTGCAGTGCAACAAAATGCCCACACACTTTAGGCTGCTCTACTTAATAATGAAATATGTGTCACAGCAGATGCATAAAGGTTCCAGCTGAAAAGATGTAGAAACATCACAAAAACACGATCAAATAATGGTGTTGTGCACACCTGGTCACAAAATTTTCTTCATATTTCATTCAGTGAATACTTCCAATCAAAAAACCCAAAACCCTCCTTGTAGCACACCACTAGAATTCCCTGCAAAACAGACTCTGTTGTTTCATACCAGGGTACCTACACAAAGATGTCTCTTTTGACCACTATATCTTGTTTTTGTTTAGGAAGTCCTTTTGCCTTACAAAGCATCTGTTGGGTCTCTCATCTAAGTTAAAGGATATCCTTTTCCCTCTATATTCTTCTCTAATCAGGCCCACCATCAAATACAATGCAGCTGCATCAACACTCTTTTAGGAAACAATCCTGAAAAGGTAGAGGATTGCAGTACACAAAACTGAAAAAAAATATAAAACAGCCCTTGCTGGCCTGTTTTAGGGTAGATGCAGCACAAGGTAAGGGTTCTATGGACAGCATGCTGAAAAGCTGCTACACCGCAGCAATGTAACAGAACACAATCCACAAACAAACTCTTTAGCCTTGTGTCTGGGTGGCATGCAAACACACTAGGGCTATGTAAGAAAGTCTTCACTCGCATGCCTACCAGCACCCTCGAACAACTGTTGGAACACCACTCTCTAAATGCTACTTTCAAGATCAATGCTTCATAAAACACCTGTTCAAAGGCAGCTACACAAACAGAATCTATGGCTTCCTGCTCCACCCCCCCCCCATTAATCCCTAGCACATTTTAGAGTGGGCATTCATCAGATGACCTGTAACAGCAGCCAGTTGGTTCTCTGGTCACATCTAAAGGGCCAGAGTCCAGTGTATGGCCGCTACTCTTAGTCAATCGTTTCCCACGTCATCATACAACAGCAGGACAAAAACCTGCTTCACTCAAAGTTCTGAGTGGCTAATTTGTGGGCTGGATGTAGCACATAGGGTTTGCATCAGTCCTTTTAGTGTTTGAAAGACATTTGTATTACAGAATACATCCTACAACAACTATGAAAGAAACTTCATTCTCAGGCCTTTCAGCAGCCTAGAGTGACTGGTAGAACAGTTTCCCTTAATAATTACTTCTAAGGCAAATGATTGCTAAAGCGCCTGTTCAAAGATGGCCACACACCCAAGTTTCCACTGCATCCTTTCTCATCCTGTCCACTAGTCCCCATCACATTTTACAGCGACAGCTTCTCAGCTAAACTTAACACCGGATAGTTCTTTGGTTAGATCAATAGGAAAATTTAGGGATTTGTTCCCTCAATTGTGGTAATTCAGTTCACACTATGTCATGGTGCAGTCACAGAACAAACTTAATACAAAACTCCAGTGAGGTATATATCCACTACGAGGTGAACATTTCCCTGAACACTTGTTTATAATATACACATACAGAACAACATAGGAAATAATAAGGAAAGGACTGCCACCCTGAATCACTTGTAAACACATCTTCCAAGGGATATCTGGAAGCCATTGGTCTAATCAGAGAAATCCAAATGAATCCAGCAACTACAGATTCAAAGGTAAAGTACTGCTCTCCCGTCATCCAGCCTCCTCAGGAATACAGGTAAATTTGTGGAATGTAATGATGAACTGACATTTTAACACTGTGACCCAAACACTATTACCAGACACACAGTCCCGTATGACTGCTTCTTTTCCCAACACAAGAGAAGAACAAAACTAATTTTACCCTGCTAAGCATGTAGCCCAGGCCAGCATGACCCTGACCTTGAGTAGCATCTTACCCTCACCAAGAATGATGCCACAATATGAAGACAAGATGATCAATTTCAACAATTGCCAGTAATGCGACCAGTAGTACCAACGGACACACTCCAAGGAGAATATCAATGAAGAAGTATAATTCCACAAGTCAGCCAAGCAAGTAGAAAATCATGTAGTTTATTTGAATCATAAAATTCAACAAAATGAACAAAATGTTAAGCGCTTTCACCCAGGTTCAATCCCAGGCTTCCTCAGAACAAAAATCAGTGCAACCAATGGTGGGTTTAAATACCCCCAGCTTCATCATGTGACATTTCATGATTAAAATTCTGTAACTTCCCATCAAGTAAGATACATTAAAACATGAAGAACAACCTAAAATGTTCCCTTATAAAAAACTCCATTCAAATATGTAATCTTACATTCGTAATCGTTTGTTGAATTAGACACATTTAAAATAATCCTAAGGAAAATGTATATAATGATAAAAGGTTGTGTATTGTTGTATATAAACTGTATATAGACACTTCTAAATGATATATACTGTATGAATTGTGTGTATATACAAACCACAATAAATAAATAAATAAATAATATAAAACAATACATAAACTAACCTGTATAATTTAATTCATAACCAGTGTGTATATATAAAAAAAATGTCCATAAAAATTAAATTCATAATTAAAATATATCAAGCATGATAAGCACAATTTATTTGTGCCTATAATCTTGCTGCTCTCATTCTCAAAATTTCAACAATTGGCTTAAGTATTGGTGTCATTCAAAGGGGATCCAATGCCTGTCAGCCTGGGATGACATGCTCGACAAGCCACGATGCTTTGCTAGGGACGGCTTGCACTTGTCACCCCTGGGCTTTCGGATATTGGCAAAGGCTCTTGCTACCCCCATAATGCCTTTTTTAGGCAAGGCTCAAAAGACAAACCCACCTCCATTGGTATCACAAGGGATAAGAAACTAAGAGTAATGCTACTCAATGCCAGAAGTCTAAACCTCAAGATGCACTCGAAACTCTCCTAAGCATGGAGAACATCGATATCTGTGCAGTAACAGAAACCTGGTTCAAGGCTCCCGAGAGCACCCCAACACTACCAGGTTATACCTCATACCATGCTTTTCGGCCCCAAAACTTGGACCGTACTACAAAAGGAGGGGGAGTATCAATATTCGTCAAAGATACCCACACCTCCAGGTTGGTGGCACAGCACAAAGCATCAGAGACTATCCATGTGCAACTAACAGTGGGTAAAACTGCCTTCCAGTTTATAGCCTGCTACAGACCACCCTCCCAAACCCAGGAACCCCATTTGCCCTTCCTGAGAACACTGGAAAATATGAAGGTCTCTCCAAATACCATTATATTGGGCGACTTCAACTACCCAAACATAGACTGGGAGTATTACTCTAGCTCCAACACCCTAGCCCAAAGGTTCCTAGAATTTATAAACTCAAATGCTATGGAACAACTTGTTACCACTCCCACAAGAGGGGAAAACATACTGGACCTGATCATCACCAACATGGGGACTCTATGCTCCAGACCAGGATTCTATCCCTCACTGGTAAGATCACACCATAAACTAATCTCACTGGATATTCACATCCCGACTCCACCCCCTGCCCTGAAAACCACAGTGAAAAACTTCTCTAAATCAAATTTCACACTCCTCAAAACCGAGGTGGAATCCTTCAAAGCCCCCGGGCCTGTGAAAAATATGGCCCAGACCGCAGAATCCTTTATAAAAGCATTCTACGAACACCTTCAGGAATGCATGGATCATGCAATCCCAAATAAAACCAAGACCCAATCCTCTAAAGGCAGACGTCCTGTCTGGTGGACCCCAGCCATAAACAAACTATACAACAGAAGGAGGAAGCTACTACATGATAGAGCAAAATCCCAAAAGGGAAGGCATCTCTGATCAGTATTAGCAAAAATCTACGGGCACTCATAAAATCGTCTAAGGCCAGCTTCGACAGAAAAATTGCATAGGACACTAAGGATAATCACAAAGCTTTCTTTAGTTATGTTAGGAACCTGGGTGGGAATTCCTAGATATGCTCAGAATTAGTCCAAAATGACAAAAAATACACCAAATCCACAGACATTGCCAACATCCTAGCTGACAGGTTCAGCGCAACCCCCCCCCCCCCCACCCCCACCAGCAAAAGGGCAAATATTTATCCCAGCAGAATGCTGCCCCCCTGACATCTCAGATGCTCAGGTAAGAGCTGCCCTCTCCAAAGCAAAAAACACAGCATCAATGAGACCAGACGGTGTCCCGGGCTGAGTCCTACATGAACTCCAAGAAGAGCTAAACCCAAACATAAAACTACTGTTCAGTCTCAGCCTTGCTACAGGATATGTACCCAAAGAGTGGCGTACAGAAACAGTGGTCCCTCTCCACAAAGGTGGTGCCTCAACGGATCCTGGAAACTATCGCCCCATAAGCCTGACTAACTTGGTCTGCAAAGCTATGGAAAGGATCATCATGGACCTCATAAATAAAGATATTGGGGACCTACAGACACTGGATCCTACCCAGTTCGGCTTTGTTAAGGGCAGATCCTGCCTCTTAAACCTGGTTGATTTCTTTGAAACAGTTACCAAGACCAATGACGAGGGGAAGGTGGTCCACACAGCCTACCTGGACCTCGCAAAAGCCTTTGATACAATACCCCACTCGGGCATTATAGATAAGCTCACCAGCTTAAATATAAACCCCTATGTCACTAGATGGGTTGCAAACTGGCTCAAGGACAGAACCCACATGGTTAGAATTGCTGGAGCCATGTCAGACTCCAAACCAGTTACAAATGGCGTCCCCCAAGGCTCAGTCCTGGGACCTCTCTTGTTCGGTATATATTTCTCGGAGGTACAGGCCAACACGGAAGGACTGTGGCTGGCTAAGTTCGCAGATGACTGCAAACTGGGTGCCATAATCGACTCTCCAGCCGACATAAGCATCCTCCAAAAGGGCCTCAAAGAAACAGACAACTGGTGCCAGAGCCATGGCCTCAAGCTAAACGCCAAAAAGTGTATAGTCATCCCCTTTGGCAAAAACAAAGTGCCCACAAATTACCATATAGGTGGTAATCCATTAAGTACAGAAAAAGTAATTAGGGACCTGGGGACCCAAGTTGATAGCAATCTCTCATATGACAACCACGTGGCCAAAGTGGTTAGAAAAACATTTTATATAGCCCACCTAATCATGAAGGGATTCACATCTAGATTAGGGGAGGTCATCGTGCCTCTTTACTCATCCCTCATCAGACCCATAATTGAGTACAATGCCCCTTTTGGGATGTACCTTACCAGACACCTGCAGCAACTGGAAAGACCCCAAAAGTACCTCACCAAGAGGATCATAGGGCTCAAACAGATGCCATATGCTGCCTGGTTAAAGAAACTCTAGCTCTACTCAGTGGCATACCGCCTGCTCAGAGGCGATCTGTGCCTGACATATAAAGCCATGTCCAACCCGGAATTTATGGACATGCTGCACCTCAGAAAATCCAAATCCCATCGAGCTACGCGCTCGAGAGACTTGAACCTCAGCACTGAAATAAATAGGACATGCTGGAGGGACAGATTCATAACCCAGAGGCTCCCTTCACTCTGGAATAAAATCCCAGTCCAGGTTAGGCAGAGTCCCTCATTGACTCTCTTCAACAGGAATCTTGATGAGTGGATGGGAGATCGTAGGTTTACCCCGGGTATCACTTCTGTGTCACTGTTAGACAGAGGCACAGTATACTAACCTCGAAAAAGGACATAGCAAAATTAATTTAAAATGGGTGGTGAAAGCCAAACACACTCTGGCTAGGCTTATAAATGCCCTAGGGCAGATAGCCTAGTATGAACCTATGAACAACTATAAGGTTGATTAGAATAATATATGAAGGAATGGAGGCACAAATTAAAGTGGGTGGCATCCTCTCTGATAATTTCTGCTCGAGTAAAGGAATCAGGAAGGGTTGTCCGCTTTCCCCTTTGTTGTTTGCATTATATTTAGAACCAATGTCAAAGAAAATAAAGGACAAAAATTCATGGCTATAATTGGTATGGTAGTCAGAAAAAGCTGGCTCTATTTACAGACATTATTTTACACATGACAAAACCAGAAAGAGACATTACAGTGTTGTGGAACACATTAAGACAAGTTTCACACCTTCTCGGGATACAAAATTAATGAAGCTAAAACAAAGGCAATGGGGTAAATTATGTACTCGCACACAAACTGGTCCAACAATATCTATATTCATGGGGACATGATAAAATGAAGTATTTAGGAGTATGGATTAGAAATGAGACTGTTGTTGCAGCAAAGTACATGTGAAAAGACACTAAACAGAAGATAATACAAAAATTGAGAATCTGGAAGCTTTGTTATATGGATATAGATACTAAGACATACGTCATTAAAATGTTGTTAGTCCCTTTAGTCCTATAAACAGGTCAGGCATATATATATTTTTTATCAACCAGAGGAGAAGTTATGGACAACAATTAAAAATGAGTCAAAGGATTTTATATGGAAAGAGAAGACAGTAAGGGTTAAGTGGATAAGCCAATTCTTCCAATAGAACAAGGTGGACTAGGATTACCCAATTTGAGGGGGTATTTTACAGCAACACAGTTAAGGCTCATATATAGCACAAACAGAAAAAAAGAAGTTGTGTACTAACTCAAAAAAAAAACAGAAAGACAAACAGGGCAGCTAAAATCCCCACTGAAGTTGCAGAATGCTTATTCAAGCCAAAAAATCAATCCAGGAGTAGTTCAAGTGCAAAACAGGGATGCTAAAATCCTCACTGAAGTAGCAGAATGCTTATTCAAGCCAAAAAAAAAAGATCCAGAAATACTCCAAGTGCAAAATTAGAAGTTATGTCCTTACCATAACGTTCCATGTGGAGTGTTCATCTCGCCTTTGTTCTTACACCTGGGTTCGGAGCTGATCCTCGGCTCCGTGTCGGCCGCTTGGCAAGCTCTGCATCGAGAAGAAGCTCGAGACCAACCTAACTCCCACAATCCCCCTCTGCCTTTACCTCAGATCTAGTTTGCAAGCAAACCAGAAGTCAACAGAGAGAGTAACACATTCATGCCAAAAACAACATAACTGAGAGAAACACCTATACATATATATACATATATACACAACAACTGCGTAATGCAGAAGCAGGAGAAACCAAACCAGACACCAAGCTGAACGTTCTTCCTGAGGGTGGGAGGGTGGGAATGTAAGAACAAAGGCGAGATGAACACTCCACATGGAACGTTATGGTAAGGACATAACTTCTAAATGTGAGTGTGTTCAATCTCGCCGTTTGTTCTTACACCTGGGTAGCGTCCCTAGCTCCATGTTCCTGAGGAACTCACGGGAGAACGTTCTTGAGCACAGTGGAACCAAAGGTTGCCCTGTCCCTAGAAACCCTGTCTACCTTGTAATGAGAAATGAATGTATGTGGTTTAGACCAAGTAGCAGCTGCACAAACAGTGTCTAATGGTAAGCGAGCTGCATGAGCCAGGGATGTAGATACTGATCTTGTAGAGTGCCCCTTGGGTTTGACAGGTAAAGTTTGTTCCGAAGCAGTATAAACAAATATAATGCAATCAGTTAGCCATTTGGAAAGGGTTCGTTTAGTAACTGCTATACCTTTCCTGCTGTCTGCAAAGGCTACAAAAAGTTGATCTGTTTTCCTGTGATCCTTTGTTCTATCCAGGTAAAATCTAAGTTGTCTATGAACATCCAACTTGTGTAACATATACTCCAACTTATTGGAGTGGTTTTTGAAAAAGGTAGGGAGCTCAATGGATTGATTGATGTTATTAACAGAGCAAACTTTGGAGAGAAAGGACGGATTAGTGCGAAGAGATACTCTGTCAGAGTGAAAGATCAAATAAGGGTGTTTAATAGAAAGAGCCTGAAGCTCTGACACCCATCTGGCCGATGTAATGGCCACTAAAAAGAGGGTCTTCCACGACAAATACTTCAATGGACAAGAAGAGGCTGGTTCAAACGGAGGTAGCATCAATTTAGATAATAAAAGATTCAGATTCCAAGGTGATGTAGGAGTTCTAACTGGTGGTCTAATATGGAAAGATCCTTTCAGAAAGGCCTTACAAAGTCTGTGAGCCATAACAGGAGCCCCACATTCTTCCACATGAAAGTTGGAAATGGCAGCCAATTGCACTCTCAAAGTGGCAGGAGAAGCTCCTTGGTGGAACAATTTGGTTAAATACTCCAAGATCTTATTTAAGGGAGCTATAACAGGGTCCAATTGCTGTGTATTTGCCCAGTAAACAAAACGCTTCCATTTACTAGTGTAAGTCTTTGTAGTGGAAGCTTTATGAGAAGCCACTAGTATATTCTGAACTGCAGGTGAAAGAAGATCAGACCTGGCTAAGTAGGGAAGCGGAGCAGCCAAGCTGCTAGTTGGAGTGACAATAGCGAGGGATGAGGAGCCCCTGACGAGTGGGTCAGTAGATCCGGCTCCGGGTCCAGGATCCAGGGTTCCCGAATGCGGTGTGCCAGAAGAAAGGGAAACCAAATTTGACGAGGCCAGAATGGGGCAATGAGGATAATCGTCCTTTGCAGGTTGTTGGCTTTCTGCAGAAACTTTGCAATCAGGGGAAAGGGAGGAAAAGTGTACAGGAGACCCGGGGGCCAATAGTGAACCAGAGCGTCCCTGGGGACTTCCCCTGGAGGGGGTAATAGGGCAAAATAGCTTCTGCATTTGGCGTTCATTGGAGGCGCAAAAAGATCGCAGGAAGGCTGGCCCCATTTGCGAAAAATCTCCTTCGCAACTGACTGTTTGAGGGACCGCTCGTGAGGCAACAGGATTGCTCTGCTCAACCTGTCGGCTATGACGTTGGATGACCCCGGGATGTGCGTTGCAATCAGAAAGCGACCCGTGGACTCCGCCCATTGCCAGATTCTCATGGCCTCTCTGCATAGCTGATAAGACTTGGTTCCCCCTTCTTTGTTTATGTACCAGACTACGGACATGTTGTCCGTCTGAACTGCAATAGTCCCTAGAGGAAGAAGGGGAGCAAAGTGTTGCAACGCTAGAAACACTGCCCTCAACTCTAGAACATTGATGTGCAGATTGTACTCTAAATTGGTCCATTCGCCTTGGACTGTCTGTCCCTGAAAGATGCCCCCCCACCCTATCAGGGAAGCATCCGTGGTCACCGTAGCTGTCGGCGTGGGTAGCACAAATGGTCTTCCGCTGGAAAGATTGCAAGTCCGGAGCCACCAGGCTAGGTGTGATTTGCATGTGTTTGTGATCAGAATTTCGTGTGTCAGAGGTAGCTGTTGGAACGACCATTGTGCAAACAGTAGCCATTGTAGAACTCTCATGTGCAGTCTTCCCAATGGTATTGCAATGAGAGAAGCTGCCATGAGACCCAAAACCTTCAAAACCAGTTTTGCTGGGGATTTTGTGGATGACAGAAGAAGAGATATGTGGCTTTGTAGTGAGGCTATCCTTTCTGGAGGAAGTCTTAGAATTAAACGATGCGTATCCAATTCTGCTCCTATGAATGAGATATGCTGTGATGGCTGTAGTAAAGATTTTTCGAAATTTACGGAAATTCCGAGATGAACACAAAGCTGCAGTGTGTAATCCCTGGCTTGAATCAGTTGACGCTGGGTGGTGGCAGAAAGGAGCCAGTCGTCCAGATACGGAAACACCTGGAATCCCAGGCTTCTCAAGTGAGATGCTACCACTGCCATGCATTTGGTGAAAACCCTGGGGGCTGAGGTCAGACCAAAGGGCAGGGCTCGAAACCGAAAGTGACTGGCTCCCAGCCGGAAGCGCAAGTGATCCCTGGACGCCCTGGCCATTTTGATGTGGTAGTATGCGTCCTTCAGATCTATTGAGCACATCCAGTCGTCCTTCTGTAAAAATGGAAGGATCGATTGAAGCGTGACCATCCGGAACTTTTCTTTCTTGATGAAGGTATTGAGATTGCTTAGGTCCAGAATCGGCCTCCAGTCCCCTGTCTTTTTTGGAACTAAAAAGAACCTTGAGTAAGTTCCGAATCCTCTTTGGTCCGCTGGGACTGGTTGGATTACTCTTTTTCTAGCAGCTTTGAAATTTCTATAGCTGCAGGGTCTCGCAGATGGGGCGGCACATCTGGGAGTCTTTTCTTCGGAATTGGGGGCAATAGGAAGGGTATTCTGTAGCCTCTGGTAACAACGCTTTTTACCCAATTGTCTGATGTAAGATTTTGCCAGGCCTGAGAGTATAAAGCTAAGCAACCCCCGACTGCCTCCAGATCAGGACAGTCGGGCCTCCTCTCAGGAGTGCTGGAAAGGTTTCCCAGGGGTTGTATCCCTGTCACCTTGGTTTTGGACCCCTCTGCCGCCAGGCGGCGTCTTCCACCTCTGCCCCTCCTCTGCCTCTAGAGGGGCATCACCTTGTGTGCCTGGGAAAGAGCCTTGGGGTTTTGAAACCACATTTTCCACCACGTTGCCCTTTGGGGTACGGTCTGGATGGGGTGGAAAAACAGACTCCGACAGCAGACAGAGTCTTTCCCTCTTGCTCACACCGGGTAAGGGTCTCCTTTACTTTGGGGCCAAAGAGAGTGGCACCATCAAATGGGGCGTTAGTAAAGGAAGACTTGAAGGCTTCCGCAAATGAACATAAGCGCATCCAGGATTGTCTACGAAGAGCAATCGCTGAAGCTGCTGCCCTACTCGATCCTTCGGCTGCGTATGAGATCAGCCTCATGGACGAGTTTGCAACAGATGTAAGGGTATTGAGATGTGCTGTAACCTTTTCTGAAACAGCAGCATCTGTAGTACCCTGGAGGGTATCTCCCAACTCTTTGATTAGATCCCTCTGTAGCCGTGTGAAGTGGGTCAAATAGTTCAGGGATCGCATAGAAAAAGCCGCTGAACTAAAAATGCGCTTCCCATACCTGTCCATAGTCTTAGAATCTCTGTTAGGCGGATGGACAGATGAGGAAGATTCAGACATCTCCTTTTTCGTGGCCGCTGCCACCACCATAGCGTCCACTGGAACTCCCTTTGTCAGATAAGCCTTATCCTGAGGGGCAGTAATATATTTGTTAGGCTTTCTAGGGACTGGCTCCACCGTGTCAGGCGTCTCCCACGCCCTTCGAGCAATCAGCTCCATCAACTCATCGAAGGGCGGAGTGACCCAGGAGGAGGAAGGGCGAGCACCGAATGCCTTCAGCAAGACTGACTCATCCTCAGAAGGGGGTAGGGCTTGCCAATCACCTCTCTGCTTTAGGATCTCCAGGATGTCAGAAAAAGAGACATCCTCTGAGGGTGACTTTGGGGACCCTTCTGACTCATCCAAGTCAGTGTCCGATGTCAAAGATTCTTGTGGAGAATCCAAGTGTCTCCTCTTACACAATCTTTTCCTCGGAACTTCCACGGGGGGGGTGCATCCGAGGAAGCCTCGGAGGAAGAGGGGGCACCCTCTAGGGGTGGCTGAGACACAGGTGCTCGACGCTTAGATGTAGCCGTGGGTGCAGAGGAGGATAACGGTCCTTTATGGGAAGGAGAAGCTGTTTCTGCTGATGTGGTTGTCTGGGTAGACAACACCTTCCTCATGAGGTCGAAGGCTCCCGGGTCCCGAGTCGAGGTATCTCCCGGTTCCGAGGAAATCGGAAGAATCCCCGAGACAGGCACCGAAGGCATCGACCCCGAGGACGGAGCCGAGTCGATCCGAGCCTAGGCCCCCGAGAGGGAGCGTCGGAACCGAAACATCGGTCCGACTCTCAGTCCCAGATCCAAGGATGGATCTTCGGCCCCGAGACTCCGGTACCAGATCCGACGGAGTCAAGGTGAACGGAGCCGACAGAGAGAAAGACGGTTCTGGCACCGGGGGCTCCACAATCACCAGATCAGCCTCTCCCGGCTCCGAAGACTGGATAGGTTTCGGAGGAGGAACAGGTGGAGATAAGGGAAGGCCTTCGAGTCTCGACACCAACTGGGAGGAGACAGAGATGAGCTTGGATAAGGCCGTATTCTCCATCAATTTCTGCACCACGCGGTCTACATCGGTGTCGGAGAGGGGCCTGGAAGAGCGCGTCGAAGGAATCGAAGACGGAGCCGACCTCAACAGTGCCGGGGGAGGGAGCTCCGTCACCGGTTCCAAGACTCGAGGCTCGGAAACTGACAACAGTTCAACACTCGGCCCCGAAGTCTGTGGAACCGGTGATCGAACTTTAACTGAAGAGCTCGGAGCCGATGACCTGGGCTCCGACGTCTTCGATTCCTTCGAGGATTTGGATGTCTGGTCTGATGCATCCAGAGCCTCTTGAAAAGTAGGTTTTAGAAGACCCCTATCCATAGGTTTCCTGCGCCTATCTGTCATGACCCTTCCACTGAAAGAATGACATATTGAGCAGTCTTCTTGCAGATGGAGAGGGCCAAGACAGTATACGCAGGAACTATGATTATCAGTCACCGACATCTTCTGCCCACATTGGCAGCATTTAAAGCCAGACTTAGCTTTCTCAGACATGTCACAATTTTAGGTACAGCTAACAGAGAAAAAGTCAATATTATGTCAAGTCCAGTAATTTTGTCCCATCCAGTAACTTATTGTCAAATCCTGTAAAAAGTCAATCCAGTAGTCAATCCAAGTAAAAGGGTGGGGTAGGCCCCGAGGGAAAACTCTAATAAAGTGTATAAAAAGACTTTATATGGAACCGAGAATTCCTCAAAACACTACCAACACACACACACAGTCACTTAAAGACAAATTTCTTTAGAAAAAATTTAGAAGCAATATAAGAAAAATATAAATCTTAGCTTAAGGTTGCTCGAGCTCATCAAACTGATGCGAACGCTGCAGCGGCAAACTAGATCTGAGGTAAAGGCAGAGGGGGATTGTGGGAGTTAGGTTGGTCTCGAGCTTCTTCTCGATGCAGAGCTTGCCAAGCGGCCGACACGGAGCCGAGGATCGGCTCCGAACCCAGGTGTAAGAACAAACGGCGAGATTGAACACTCTCACATCACAGCTTTATTAAATCCACATAAAACAGATAAGTGCTTTCGTCCCAGAACACTAGAACTTCATCAGATACAATAAAATTGTAAAATCCCCCTTATAAAGACATGTGGAAGACATCACTATCATGAAATGTTAAGGGGCAACTGGTTAGGGCTGCCCGTATGTGTAGTACGGACATGGCCTTTGAAAATGAGTGTTCCCTACTAATGGACATGTTTTTGAACCGTGGGTATCCTGGAGATATGATTGAAGCTTTGATAGCTGAAGTGTCTTTTAAGCGTATTAATGGCACATACCAACCTTTACTTTTTCATAATACGCAGATTTCATCTCTCCTTGTTGATGGGATTGATGTGGTTATTAGTGATTCCTCTCCATTGGACCCTGCCATTCTTGTAACCCCTAAGGAATTTAATTTTCCTACCAGTTTTATCACAACCTTCAATAAAAACTCTGAGAACCTTTGTTCTATAGTCCGTAAAACTGGTATTTTATTACTAGTTCAGGTTTACAGGAAAGATTGGGGGCGTTTCCCTCTTTTGTATATAGAAGAGGAAGTAATCTTAAGGAACTCCTCCACAGAAATAAGACAGTTGATTTCCACTCCAGACAAAAAGGTACATTTGCTTGTGGTTGCTGTAATTGGTGTAGATACCTTCGGGTAGGGAATTCATTTTCCATTAGGAACAAGAAATACTTTATCAACCACAAAACCAATTGTAACACAAGATCTATAGTATATATAGCTCTATGTGACTGTTGTCCTGCGTATTATGTTGGTAAAACGGATCGCAGGTTCCGTGACCGTATATACCAACATATATGCTATAAAAGACAAAAAAAAGTGACAATGCTCTATCTAAACATTTATTGAGCAGCGCAGGACACAGTTTTCACTTTATGGCTATTGACCACATTCAAGTTGACATTAGAGGGGGCCCACAATCCCTTATATTAGAAACCCGGGAATTAGAATGGCAGATCCAGTTGGATGCTTTCACATTTCCGGGTTTAAATGAGAACTGCAACATTTCATCAGTGTTGAAATATAGGAGCTATCTTAGGTAATCTTTAGTATTGGATATTAATGTAGAATGTAAATGAGAACGTTTATTTTTTCATCTTTTAGTGAAAGGAAGCTGGACCTTTTTGATCAAAGTATGGTTGAATATTAGTTGATTTTACGTGTTGAATAGGTATGTAAGATTTTAGCCTTAATGGCTAACTAGTATGAATACCTTATTTATGTTTTAGTTTACTTAGTACTACTTTTAAAAAGTGTACACTTGATTTGTTAGACATATAGCTGGCTGTTCATCTTGGGTATGATTGTTTGATTCTTTTGGAGTCTAAATTAATTTTAGGTATACGATATACACATTTTATCTTTGTTGATGAGGAAGTGACATCAGTGGGTGTCACTACTACTGTTTTAAATTGTGAAGGGTTCGCGCTCTTTTTTATGCTGAGGAAGCTTCTGCAAGGACAGAAGCGAAAACGCTCTTTGTGTAAAAATAAATTTGCGTTACAGTTTGGCAGCTCGACTCTTGGAAGTATTTTATTGTTTTAACAGTTTACTTTTTCGTTTTGGGTTACATGAAATGAAAGAAGACACACCCCCTTAAAGACATAACATTAAAATGCAGTAAAGCAGTTGCATAAAATACATATCTTACATAAAATAGTTTGTTCACTATTAAAGCAGAATATAAATATGTAAAAATGTATAAATTACAGTATTAAAAAATGTTTATAAAAAATAATTTTTAAAAGTATGTAATACCATGTAATTTATCTGTCTAATGCTTTGAGCTTTAAAAGGGATCTGATTGAAATGTTTTCATTTAATCCTGGCCAGTTAACTGCACCAAAGTGTAACTGCCAGTAAAGCTCTCTCTTTTCTAGGAGTATGGACAAGACTCCACCTCTAATGTCTGTCCTTATACTGTCTATTACAAAAAAAATGAAACATATGTTCTTCATTGTCCAATATGTGTTTGCTCAAAGCATTAGTTAACTTTTTTGCTTTAATCTCACAGAGGTGCTCATAAAAGCGATTTTTTAGTTTCCTGTCAGTTTTACTAACATAAAAACAGCAACAATGGTTACAAACAGCACAATAAATCACTCTTTCAGAATTAGTTACATCTATGATGAATTTTAAAATTAATACTGTTGCTGTTAAAAGTGTCCCCTTCCTTAATGTATTTACAAAAGTGGCACATACCACATTTGTTCATATATCCAAGTTGGTGCTTAAGTCCATTTTGTTTTGTTTCAAATACATTTTAGGTTCCTACCCTTCTTATAAACTATGGTTGGAACTATATCAATGAAGGGTCTAATAACTTTATCTTGTCTTAGGATGGACCAATTCTTAAGTATTTGTTTTATTGCAATGCTGTCGAAAGAAAAGACAGTTGTTAAGGAAGTCCTGTAGTCACTAATACCTGAAGTAGTGACTTGAATGATAATGTCATTATTGGTGTTAGGGCTCTGGTGCCCTAAATCTTCTCCTAGCAAAGGTAGATAGAAAGCCCTTTCTCTTTTATTAACAAATTCAAGTAAAATCACCATGACAAAACTAACAGGATATCCTCTTTTTAGAAACATATACTTGAGTGCATCACAATCAGACAAAAAATGTTCCATAATATACACCATAAGTGCAGCACGCACAAATTGTCCCTTCACTATAGCCTTCTTCTTTTTCAGTGGATGGGAACTTGAATTAGTAAAGTAAAGAATTCGAATAAGTCTCTTTTCTGAAGATTTTTGATATAAATTTCTTATTTTGATAAATCCTTAACAAGGAAAATGTCAAGGAAAGAAATTTCATCTAAATGATATGTATAAGTAAACTTTAAAAATTCTGTGGTGTTATTAATATAAGTAAAAAAATCATTAATAACTCAGGTCCATCCCATAAAATAAAAATATCATCCAGATATCGAGTAAACTGTTTGATGTAACCACAAAAACTCAAGGGAAAAAGGAATTTCTTCTCCCACTGTGTCACAACTATATTGGCATACAAGACCACCACATGCCAACGCCATAGCTACTCCTTCTTGTTGTAAGAAGATTTTGCTGTTAAAAAGAATGAAATTGTTTTTAAGCACAATTTCTATGAGGTGAGTGCAGAGTAAAGCATCAAAATGACCAACTTTCTTTGCATAAAGGAACTCACTGAACCAATCAAGACCAATACTGTGAGGAATAACTGAGTAAAGGTCTTTTATGTCAATAGTCAGAAAGACAAAAGTCTTTGAAAGTTATCTTATTGACAGATTCAAGGAAGCTCCAGGAGACTATACAGATAGGAGTTTCATTACAAACAAAATGTTTTAGTTTATGGTCAGGATGTTTAGCCAAAGGGTGTGTAATGGATCCCCTAACATCTACTATGGGGCACATGGGTGGTTGTGTTAAATTCTTGTGCAACTTAGGTAAGCCAAACTTTACTGACACTCTTGGATGTAAAACTGAAAGGTAATTCAGAATTTCAATAGAAATAGAGCCTATAAAGAGGTCTTGTAGTTCACTCCTTATTTTAGTGTAAGCACCATTCAATTAATTGATGGAAGATTTTGCATAGGCTTTAATGCTTAACATAGATAGCATTTTATTGTTGTAGTCATCCAAGTTCATTAACACACCACCCCCTTTGTCCGGTTTCAAAATCCTAATTCTATCTAACACATCCTTGATTTCATTAATGGTGGCAGTCTCCCGAGTATGAATTTCAGTATTCGTCTTATGCCTATTAGGGAGGTTACGTATATCTAGTTCACACATTCTCTCAAATAAGGAAATCATAGGATGTAATGGAGAGTTGTAAGTGCTGGAAATGGCAAGGGGGGGTTAAACTAAATGACTAGATAAAGAGTTGTGAAACAGAACCTTTAGGTTCAGCTTACGGGTGTATAATTTTAGATCCATCAAAGTGGTGGCTACATTACACTTGTATTGGGGTAGAAAAGTGAAACCCTTTGCAAAAATGTCACAATGTGAAGTGTCCATACAAACATTATAAGAATTATACACTTTCTGCCGAAAATGGGACCTACATTAATGAATCTCAAGCTCAAGCCTATAACAATAGTTCAGAGGAAGGTTTTTTTAGACCAGGCAGATTTTTCCCCGACTGAGACGCTCTGAGCATCTAAAGAACAGAGCCCCCCCCCCCCCCCCCACACACACACACACACACACACACACACACACACACACACAGGACAACCACTGGGAAGAAAGGAATACACCTTCCCATCACCCCAACAATCGATTGGGGGCACAATCCAACAGGGGAGGGAGAGCATTTTACAATAGCAAAAACAACAGGAAATAATTGGAAATGGATTCCCCTGAACATACTGATGTTTTTGGCATTATAGGCACTTATCATGACCATATTCTACCCCCTTGTAATATCATTACGAATTCTTTAGGTGATTTTAAAGTTTATAATTTTTCTAATGTTTGCACTATTATAACCTTTGAATCTAGTTTTGCTGTAAACTGATGAAGATTAATTAATTTGATAATTACAAAAAGCAACTTACCGTTCTACTGGAGCACCAAACTTCTTGTAGGCCTTAATGAATCTGCAAAGTAAAACAAATGAACATGTAAAAAGAACAATTAAGGTCTGAATGGACTACATCAATACAAAAACATACAGGCATATATTCACTCAATCACCCATCCACATTACTATCCTCATTTAATTGATGAAGCAGGCAAAGCTTTCTGCATTGCACATTACTTGAAGTTCTTAATATTTATGAATTTGACTACTAAATCAGACATTCTTCCACGTGGTATGCCATTCTGTTTAAACCCAGTTCATCACTCTTCCTCCCACAAGCAGTCATTTCCAATATAAAATTCTACTCCAATTATTTTTTTTAACAATTTTTTCTCTGAAATGCTACCCTTTTTTACTTTAGTTATTAACTGAGGTACCTGAAGTTTTTACTGTACTACCTTAAACAGGGAAAGAAGAAGCTAAGACACATACCTTCCACAGACCCTATGACATAGCAGATGTCCTTGTCTCTATATGGAGGGAGTCAGTTGAAGTACTGGAGAGAGTACCACAAAGTCAGAAAACATGAATGACCTGGCAGGTTAATGTTCAATAACTTGGTGGTCAGTCACACAGTGAAACTGCATAACTCCTAGCATGGTTCACTTCACCAATAAAAACAAGATGCCATGATGCTTCTGGGGCGATGGGGAAAAAATATCAAATATCTCCCTCCTCTGGGACAAGCAAGATAGGTCACTATAGGGCTCCAGTACATAAAGCAAGCCAAAATAATCTAGGGAGGGTTGAGTGTATGAGCAGCACTAGCAGTAGCTAAGCTAGGGTAAAGCAAGGGGGCAACTGCCCAGGTGCAAAGTGTTGGTGGGGGGCACAGTCAGCCAATCCCAATATTTAATGGAATACTTTCAAAAGCTGGTGCTGCATTTGCCTACAAACCTGAAACCTGTAACGCTCCATGTGTGGTGTAAACTGCAACAGTTGCTTACAACTAAAAATATTTTTTTTAACTAAAATGAGTGTTGTAACACTTCATGCAGACAGGGTATAAATTGTAGCAACTGTTTGCTAGAGTTTACAAGAAGAAATTCTTAAAAAATATCTACCTATAACTGTATCGATATATCTATACATACACACACACACACACACACAAATATATATATATATATATATATATATATATATACACACACACACATAGACACACATGTATATATGTGTGTGTGTATATGTATACACACATATTTCATGGGGAAAAAATTTGCATAATTAGCTATCTGCTGTTTTTAGCATTAGACATTTAGGTGTCGACGCTTAGGCATTCGACAATCTAGAAGCTATACACACACATATATATATATTATATATATTGTGTATATGTATCTACAGACAGATATATGCACACACATACATACATATACATATATATATATATATATATATATATATATATATATATATATATATATATATATATATTATGGGTCTACTTTGTTTCGTTGAATCTCATTTCACTCCGACCACTTCACTAAAAACTCAAATTACTAAAAACTCATTTCACTGAACTGCAGTTAGTAATACAGTGCAATGAAAAAAGTATTTGCCCCTTCCCAATTCTTTATTTTTTCTCATGTTTGTCACACTTAAATGTTTCAGTTCATCAAAAAAATTTAAATATTAGACAATTAGACAAAGATAACCCAAATAATCACAAAACGCAGTTTTTAAGAGATGATTTTATTAAGGAAAAAAACTATCCAAACCCATATGGCCCTATGTGAAAAAGCAACTGACCCCCTTGTTACATCATTAAGTAACTGTGATTAATCACATTTTTTGGGAAAGCTGAGTTTAATTTCACTAGCTACACCCAGGCCTGATTACTGCCAGACCGGTTGAATCTAAAGATCACTTGAATAGAACGGGTCAGACAAAGTGAAGAAGGCAAAAAAATCCCAAAAAGGAAGACATCATGCCGCGATTGAAAGAAATTCTGGAACAGATGACAAACAAAGTGACATCAATCAGTCTGGAAAAGATAAAGCCATTTCTAAAGCTTTGGGACTCCAGTGAACCATTGTGAGAGCCATTATCCACAAATGGAGAAAACATGGAACAGTGGTGAACCTTCCCAGGAGTGGTCGGCCTACAAAAATGACCCCAAGAGTGCAGCAACAACTCATCCAACAGGTCACAAAAGAACCCAGATCATCTAAAGAACTGCAGGCCTCACTTGCCTCAGTTAAGGTCAGTGTTCATGACATAACCATAAGAAACAGACTGGGCAAAAATGGCATGCATGGCAGAGTTCCAAGGTGAAAACCACTGCTGATCAAAAAGAACATAAAGGCTTGTCTCACTTTTGCCAAAAAACATCTTGAAGATCCTCAAGAATTTTAGGAAAATATTCTGTGGTATGATGAAACAAAAGTTGAACTTTTTGGGAGGTGTGCGTCCCATTACATCTGACGTAAAAGTAACAGCATTTCAGAAAAAGATCATCATGCCAACAAACATGGTGGTGGTAGTGTGATGGTAACGGACTGCTTTGCTGCTTCTGGACCTGGACGACTTGCTGTGATTGATGAAGCCATGAATTCTCCTCTCTACCAAAAAATCCTGAAGGAGAATGTCCAGCCATCAGATCGTGACCTCAAGCTGAAGCACACTTGGGTTCTGCAGCAGGTCAGTGATCCAAAACACACCAGCAAGTCCACCTCTGAATGGCTTAAAAAAACAAAATGAAGGTTTTGAAGTGGCCTAGTCAAAGTCCGGACTTGAATCCAACTGAGATGCTGTGGCATGACCTTAAAAGGGTGGTTCATGCTCAGAAACCCTGCAATATGGCTGAATTAAAACAATTAAAAAAAGAATAGTTGGCCAAAATTCCTCAACAGCGATGAGAAAGACTCCTTTTGCCAGTTATCGCAAATGCTTGATTGCAGCTTTTGCAGCTAAGGGTGGCACAACCAGTTATTAGGTTTAGGGGGCAATTACTTTTTCAAATAGGGCCATTTAGGTTTGGATAGTTTTTTTTCCTTAATAAATAAAATCATCACTTAAAAACTGCATTTTGTGTTTACTTGGGTTATCTTCGTCTGATATTTACATTTCTTTAATGATTTGAAACATTTGTGTGCGACAAACATGCAAAAAAATAAAAACTCAGGAAGGGGGCAAATATTTTTTCATTGCACTGTATACTGCACTGTGTAGAGTACTGTAAGACAAGTAAAAGGTATATGTCCTTTTCCCCACTGTAGTGCAATCCTGGAGTTAGTATATCTAGTTAGGGGGAGTGTGGGGAGCGTAGGCCCCCACTTAGTTTGAGGACATATGGTTTAAAATGTATTGTTTTGAAGTTTGTGGTAAAACGCAATATAAAAACAAAGTTGGGGGCTACACCCCCCCCCACACACCCCATACTCCCCTAACTAGATATACTAACTCCAGGATCGCACTACAATACAGAAAAGGGCATATAACTTTTACATGCCTTACAATACTCTACACAGTGCCAAATATACTAAGTTCAGTTCAGTGAAATGAGATTCAGTCAAATAAGTTTTCAGTAATTTGTGGTTTAAGGGATGTGGGCAGGGTGAAATGAAATTCAGTGAAATGAGATTCAATGAAACAAAGCAGACCCATATATATATATATATATATATATATATATATATATATATATATATATATATATATATATATATAATGTATTTACAAACACACGCACACACACACACATTAAACTAATCAAAGCAAAAGAACTGGTCCGGTTTAGAAGATGAAAAACGTAAATATAGAAAAAAACTTAAAAAACCATGCAGGAAGGAAAATAACAAAAACAGAGTCAGTGTTGAGCACATTTCTTTTCTAATCATGACAAAAACTTCTTCAGAAACACATTTCTAGAAATGAGAATTCAACTGGTAAACAGTACATTAAATATCCTTGTTGGTGCAAAGTAAGCAGCCAATAAAATATGAAAAAATCTTTAAATTAGCTGTACATGATAAACCCAACCTTTGAGCAAGTCAAAAGGTAATAAAATGTTACAATCAGTTAATTGTTTTAGTGAACCTGTAAAGTCTTTGAAAAACAGGTAGTGATGGGGGGGGGGGGGGCTACCTCAACCACACCAAAGCACACTTAATGTTCAGAGCTTCTATAAAAATTATAGAATCTTCGGGACTCGACCTTAAAATCACAGTGTTGGAATACATACTGTGAAACAACACGTATGTAGTCACAGACAGCACACACAAGCCTCAAGAGTACAAGACTGGAGATTTATCAACATTACACAACTGTTTCAGTAAAAAGGACTTATCTGAGTGTTCAAAAGATGCTTGCAAGGACTTTTTTATCTGAAAAAGCAGGTGTAGGTCCAAAACTAGTAGTGATAACACTGCTATTAGAAATAATGCCCCAGTCCTTTAAAATGTTTCTTACTACCTTGTGGTCCATGCAAATGGGTAGTGGAAAGTTGAGGGCTTGGACCAAACTGGGGTTCTGATTGGCTTTGAGAGAGGATTGGACCAAACTGTGGTTCTGATTGGCTTTGAGAGAAGTTTGGTACCAGCCAGAATTCTGACTGGTTGCAATGGGGGGTTGGGAAGAAGAAACATTTTGGTTGGGTGTTTGTGTTAATCCATAATTAAGTACTGGCTGAAATTTTGGCTACCGCGATTCACTCACCTAAGTAAAAATGTAACCAATCAAGTCAATTGGTAATGTCTATTAGTAAAAAGGAAACTTGGGAAGCAGCTTTCTTTAAGGAACCAGTCGTCATTAATAATTCTGGAATATCTACTGAATTCTCATCTGGCTATATTCTTTTTCATAAAAAAAAAGGATGCTGGCTGTCGAAGTCTAAATAATTATTCCAGTAGCCCTTTTTGCAATAAATGTTAGACTAGGACGAAAGAGTATGAGTATCCAGTGTAATTTC